>NC_079215.1:63395745-63532933 GCF_029633865.1 Lampris incognitus
TGGTCTTCAGCAACTTGAGTCCTGCACTGATGGTATTGTGTGACTCAGAGGTTGTGACCACCACTCTCAGCGGCAGCCCACCTGCAGCTGAATGTGTCAGGAGGAGGAAAATCCTGCTGTTCCTTCGGTCGCAGTTTCCTGATGAATCAACGAACATCATGTCTCCACTGTGCTTTTCGTGTTTGTGCACTCTTTTCATCACAGGACTGCTGACAGCAGCGATGGTTTGACCCTCGTCTGAGCACATCTTAGCACATATCTCGCCTTGTTCGTTGTTGTAGGCATCGAGACGTTCCTGTAGGTGGCACAACATGCCATCCCCAGAAGATGCTCCATAAGTCCTCTCAAAAATGGTGTAGTATAATCTGTAATGACAATAAAAACACATGCTGGGACTCTCTTGGACACCCTTTTAAGTAAAACAAAGACATCATTTTCAGGTTGAATTTTGCAGGTTGGGCTTCTTTACATTTCACTTTTTTTTTTCTTCTTCTTCCAAAAATGGGTTAATCTCCACTAGGACAGCTTAGTGTGAATACCTGAAGTCCATAGCATGATCACGACTAGCTGTATTAAGTATGAACTGACAGCTGGCCATGAAACAGAACTGTGTCAGGGGTATTTTCAAGGAAAAGGAACGGGGCAATGTGAATTATATTGATACAATATTGAAGTTATACTGATGCACTTCAAGCACATGACACATTTTGGGATTGTATTTGAATAAGCGATACGTTGGGAGCAATGTTCCTGAAACTAACCTGTAACAGAACGTCACATCAGGGCAGGTGGAGCGACGTGCGGAGGCGTACACGTAAGCATCCCCCTGCTCCTCCTGAAGGTGGTGTCTGAGTGTGGTCAGTGCTGAAGAGGGAGAGTGGCCACTTTCCAACAGTCGGGTCAGTTTCTCTACTGTTTCTTTGGACACATCGCGGTGCTGCAAGGCCCCAGCACAAGTCACGCGGTGGTTACGCTGGTTTCTAACGGTCACAGGACACAAACCCCTCTTGATTGTGGTGGTCAGCACATCTACACAACATGGAGGAGAAACATGAGCAGGTTACCTTGACTAAACAGTACACAGGCTCAACACGACGGATATGGTGTTATGATCATATTATTACTGTTTAATAGTGATGATATTATCATAATACCATATCAATCTCAACACGACTGATATGGTGTTATGATCATATTATTACTGTTTAATAGTGATGATATTATCATAATACCATATCAATCTCAACACGACTGATATGGTGTTATGATATTACTGTTTAATAGTGATGATATTATCATAATACCATATCAATCTCAACACGACTGATATGGTGTTATGATCATATTATTACTGTTTAATACTGATGATATTATCATAATACCATATCAATCTCAACACGACTGATATGGTGTTATGATCATATTATTACTGTTTAATAGTGATGATATTATCATAATACCATATCAATCTCAACATGACTGATATGGTGTTATGATATTATTACTGTTTAATAGTGATGATATTATAATAATACCATATCAATCTCAACACGACTGATATGGTGTTATGATCATATTATTACTGTTTAATACTGATGATATTATCATAATACCATATCAATCTCAACACGACTGATATGGTGTTATGATCATATTATTACTGTTAAATAGTGATGATATTATCATAATACCATATCAATCTCAACACGACTGATATGGTGTTATGATCATATTATTACTGTTTAATAGTGATGATATTATCATAATACCATATCAATCTCAACATGACTGATATGGTGTTATGATATTATTACTGTTTAATAGTGATGATATTATAATAATACCATATCAATCTCAACACGACTGATATGGTGTTATGATCATATTATTACTGTTTAATACTGATGATATTATCATAATACCATATCAATCTCAACACGACTGATATGGTGTTATGATCATATTATTACTATGTTTAATAGTGATGATATTATAATAATACCATATCAATCTCAACACGACTGATATGGTGTTATGATCATATTATTACTGTTTAATACTGATGATATTATCATAATACCATATCAATCTCAACACGACTGATATGGTGTTATGATCATATTATTACTATGTGTAATAGTGATGATATTATCATAATACCATATCAATCTCAACACGACTGATATGGTGTTATGATCATATTATTACTATGTTTAATAGTGATAATATTATCATAATACCATATCAATCTCAACACGACTGATATGGTGTTATGATCATATTATTACTGTTTAATAGTGATGATATTATCATAATACCATATCAATCTCAGCATGACTGATATGGTGTTATGATCATATTATTACTGTTTAATAGTGATGATATTATCATAATACCATATCAATCTCAACACGACTGATATGGTGTTATGATCATATTATTACTGTTTAATAGTGATGATATTATCATAATACCATATCAATCTCAACACGACTGATATGGTGTTATGATCATATTATTACTGTTTAATAGTGATGATATTATCATAATACCATATCAATCTCAACACGACTGATATGGTGTTATGATCATATTATTACTGTTTAATACTGATGATATTATCATAATACCATATCAATCTCAACACGACTGATATGGTGTTATGATCATATTATTACTATGTTTAATAGTGATGATATTATCATAATACCATATCAATCTCAACACGACTGATATGGTGTTATGATCATATTATTACTGTTTAATACTGATGATATTATCATAATACCATATCAATCTCAACACGACTGATATGGTGTTATGATCATATTATTACTATGTTTAATAGTGATGATATTATCATAATACCATATCAATCTCAACACGACTGATATGGTGTTATGATCATATTATTACTATGTTTAATAGTGATGATATTATCATAATACCATATCAATCTCAACACGACTGATATGGTGTTATGATCATATTATTACTGTTTAATAGTGATGATATTATCATAATACCATATCAATCTCAGCATGACTGATATGGTGTTATGATCATATTATTACTGTTTAATAGTGATGATATTATCATAATACCATATCAATCTCAACACGACTGATATGGTGTTATGATCATATTATTACTGTTTAATAGTGATGATATTATCATAATACCATATCAATCTCAACACGACGGATATGGTGTTATGATCATATTATTACTGTTTAATAGTGATGATATTATTATAATACCATATCAATCTCAGCATGACTGATATGGTGTTATGATCATATTATTACTGTTTAATAGTAATAATATTATAATACTATATCAATCTCAGCATGACTGATATGGTGTTATGATAATATTATTACTATGTTTAATAGTAATAATATTATAATACTATATCAATCTCAGCATGACTGATATGGTGGTATGATAATATTATTAGTATGTTCAATAGTAATAATATCATAATACCATATCAATCTCAACATGACTGATATGGTGTTATGATAATATTATGTTTAATAGTGATATTATCATAATACCTTATCAATCTCAACACGACTGATATGGTGTTATGATAATATTATTACTATGTTTAATAGTAATAATATTATAATACTATATCAATCTCAGCATGACTGATATGGTGTTATGATAATATTATTACTATGTTCAATAGTAATAACATTCTAATACTATATCAATCTCAACACAACTGATATGGTGTTATGATATTATTACTATGTTCAATAGTAATAGCATTATAATACTATATCAATCTCAGCATGACTGATATGGTGTTATGATAATATTATTACTATGTTTAATAGTAATAATATTATAATACTATATCAATCTCAACACGACTGATATGATGTTATGATAATATTATTACTATGTTTAATAGTAATAATATTATAATACTATATCAAGCTCAACATGACTGATATGGTGTTATGATAATATTATTACTATGTTCAATAGTAATAATATTATAATACTATATCAATCTCAGCATGACTGATATGGTGTTATGATAATATTATTACTATGTTTAATAGTAATAATATTATAATACTATATCAATCTCAACATGACTGATATGGTGTTATGATATTTTATTATTATTATTATTATTATTATTATGTTTAAGAGTAATTATATTATTATAATAATACTATATCAGTCTCAACATGACTGATATGGTGTTGTATTTTTATTGTTAGTATTATTATTATCATGTTTAATATTAATAACATTATCGTAATACTATATCAGTCTCAACATGACTGATATGGTGTTATGATATTTTATTATTATTATTATTATTATTATGTTTAAGAGTAATGATATTATTATAATAATACTATATCAGTGTCAACATGATTGATATGGCGCTATGATATTATTATTACTATGTTCAATAGCAATATTGTTAACATAAAACTATATCAATCGCAACATGACTGATATGTGTTATGATAATGTTATTACTGTGTTTAATTGTAACAATATCAACATAATAATACTATATCAGTCTCAACACGACTTATATGGAGTTGTGATATTATTATCATTATTATTTATTTTTCAATTGTAATAATATTTTCATAATACTATATCAATCTCAACATGACTGATATGGTGTTATGATGATATTATTATTATTATTATTATTATTATGTTTAACAGTAATAATATTATCATAATACTATGTCAATCTCAACACCACTGATACGGTGTTTTGATATTCTTATTACTATGTTTAATAGCCAACCTGGACATTCTTTTTTCACACACACACACACACACACATACATACGCGCATGCAAACACACATACACACACACACAGACCCATACACGCACACACACACTTTACACAGACACACACACACATACACGCACACACACACTTTACACAGACACACACACACACGTACACACATGCAAGCGCACACAGACACACACACAGAAACATACATACGCACGCACACACAAGAAACATACATACATACACACGCACGCACGCACGCACACACAAGAAACACACATGCACGCATACACACACATGCATGCAAGCAAGCACGCACGCACGCACACACACGCGCACACTTTACAGACACACACACGCACACACACACACGTACACACATGCAAGCGCACACAGAAACACACATGTACGCATGCACACACACATGCATGCATGCAAGCAAGCAAGCAAGCACACACACACACACACACACACACACACACACACACACACACACACACACACACACACGCACACAAACACACACACACACACACAAACACACACACACACACACACACACACACACACACACACACACACACACACACACACACACACACACACACACAGTAATGAGTGACACACATACACCCACCAGTTCATGCCCCAGGTCCTCAGGGCTTGGCACAGACAGGAAGCTAGACAGACACGTACACACATGCACACACACACTGTGGACAGGAAGACGTTGTTCCAAGCGCAGCAGCAACGCAAGAAACACAACATGAACACTTCTGCACAGCACGGCTGAGAGCAGCAACAGGGGTTGCCTTGTTGGCACGGGCGAGTGACTTCCTGCGAATACAAAGACGAGGAGAAAGGTGAACTGAGGTACATCACTGTTCATTCACAGCTGACCAGAATCAACACGATTTTATTTTATGAATATTAATTAGCCTTCCCCTGCCACCCACAACTTCGGAAAGGTTGACGCAAGAGCCAACGAGGTGATTGGCTGTTGCGTCGGCCAATAGACAGCGCGGAACCTTGAAGCGCACCGACTTGAAACAAACGATGCGCACTGAAACATTTAGCTAGCTAGCTTACAACTGACCTTAACATTGCCAGATCGTACTCTAACGATAGCTAACGTTAACGCTTGCTAACAACAGAAACCGAAAAAGAGTTTAAACCCTAACTCTAACCCTTACCAACAACCAACCACGGCTACTTCCGTGCCTACACCCCGTTGGATGTAGCATCAACCTTTCGGAAATTCGCCGCCTGGCGCATACGACAAAAAAGTTTCTGGCTTCCGGGTTACTTCCGGGATACATGCGGCCCACTGAGTATGCGCAGTAGTGTTTCTCCCGTCATGCCTCTAGGCTATGAGAGCGAGCGAACCGCGCCCAGGATCCGGCGCTGCGCTCTCATGAGTGCTGTCCTAGCGGACTTCGTGGGTGCAGAAGAAGACTACTACGGGACGCGAATTTACGGATCCTACTATGGCCACGCCAAGACCCGCCCTACTCTGTCTGTGATTGGCTGGCTTGCATGCCACTCAACTGGACGCTTTAGAACTCTACCGTACCGTCGCTGTGAGCGTCCGAAAGCGTCACAAAAGAGCTTCTGCGCTGCTTCAACGCTGTATGTGGCTTTGCGGAGACGTTTCGTTCGTATACGTGAGATCAGAGTGTTTGTAAACAAAGAGCGCCGAGCTACTTCCGGGTGGATGCTAGTAGCTGGGTAGTGCCTAGTGGCTAACGCACGTAACGGTTAGATAGCTCTCGTTGAACAGACAAATTCATTTTCAAAATGCCGAAATCGTGCTGTGTGTGGGGCTGTAATGCCAAATGTACCCCGGCAAACACGTTTTTAGTCTTTTCCCGTTTTCCACCAGATAAATCTAAATCTACCCAGCGACGTCTGTGGGTACAGAGGGTCAAACGGACCGGGGGCTCTGCTAACGTTACAAAAGTGGTGACGTTGCCAGGAGGACGTGCTTGGCCGATACAAATCCATGACGGATCCAAATCTGACCTGACTTTCGCTGTTGTTATTACAACCAAACAGCCAAACCAAGACACACCTGCTCTTTTTAGTATTGTAGCGAATTCGGGAGACAACGCAACCACAGGAACTGCCGCGGCCGGGACGCGAACCTGTGTCGCCCGCACCGCAGGAGACATCGCTAACCGCTAGACTAAAGGGTCCGATCCGCCAGCCAGCGGCCAGCGTGTCTCCTTATCCATGCACGTTACAGTATGTTGCTGAGGAGGCTTAAAACTTTACCCAATAAACACCGAAACGCAGTGATGTACTGGAAAAACATGTCCATGACCTGCATCTTTACTTAATTTGAAAGAGATTTCACAATGTTGACATTGTCAGTGGTAAAATCTAAATCTAACAAATTTATCAAGTGAACATTGGCATCTAGTGGGGTAGAGTTGTGGTTGCATCTCTGAATGTGTAAATGAATGGTGGAAGGCTTGTTATGGGACTTTATCAAGCCATGAAGTATTTAGAAATGGGGAACAACAGTAGAGGACAAAAAAGTACATTTCTTTGATTGTAGAGGTCTAGTGAAAAGTAACTGTCTATGCAGTATTATTAGACATTTTAAACCCAGGGCATTTTATAGTCTGTTGCAGCTAGAATGGGCTGGTTGTTTTAATACCTTGGCATCAGATTAAAGACCTTTTTCTAAGTTACTTGTCTATATTTAAACTTTTGGAATGTTGGCTCAAACATGTCAGTGATGAAATCTTTTCAATTGCCCCCTGTCTCAAGTCTTTCAATGTTATGTAAAACATGTTTTACACTCTATTTGTCTGTATTAGCAAGTGTTTATTATGTGTTGCTGTGTGGTGGGAGGGTGACACCAAGAAACTGGCAAGGATTATCAGGAAGGGTAACTCAGTCATTGTTCTTGATACAGACATTATTAAGTGGGGGAACAAACTGGCCAGCTATAGACCATGGGATACACTTCCCATCCTCTGTGACTCCAGTAAAACTATGCCGCTCCAACTACATCCCAAATGTGATTGAATCAGCAGCGTTTCAGAAGTCTTTTGCCCCTCCAGCCACAGGTGAACAGCTCTCCCTTGTGCCAGAGCCATGACGTGGTGAACTTATGTAACATGGTTGACCAAACCTGACTTAATAGGAAATAAATCGACCAATGGCTAAATTTTAAAAATGCTCAGAAAAATTGAGAAATAAATAAATAAAATAATTAATGCAATAATTCATTAAATAATTCGTACATTCAAAACAGCTCCAATAAATTGGGAAATAAATAAAACAAAGAAATTGAGTACATCTATAAATGTGTAAATTAATTTATTTCACATTATTTATTTTGTTGTTCACTGTCATCTCAGAATTTATTTTCCCTTGCAGGATTTATTTTCCTTCAACATGATTTTCCTTAGGGGCATGGCCTAATTTTTGTTAACCTTCAATATGCAAGGGAAGATGTGGCCTAATTTGAAAAAAAAACTTAGCAAGTTTGATTGGAATGTACACGAGCGCACACGCGGCATAGCGAGTGTACAACCTACATTGTATGACGTAAGAGTGTTTTATTGGTTAATGTCAATAAGGGCAAATCTTTATTGTGATTGGATGGGGGCGGGAGTAGAGACAACTTTAGGGAAGAAGAAGAAGAAGTTCTAGAGAGTTGGGGAGTGAAGGTCTGAAGTCAAGTGGCGTTCCACTGTTTGCAGTCTCCTCAGCATTATCCTGTATTGGGCTTTGATTATACTATACTTGTTAGAGTCGACTCTTATACGTTGATCAACCGTGTAAATTGCAAGGCATGTTGAGTCAGATTATATTCAGAGGTTTGAGGTTGTGTACGTAAATTCTCACTGTTAACTTCGTTTGCTAGCTCAATTAATTTACGTTAGCCGATTCGATTGCTCCAGATTAGCTTGGGTAGTTAGGCTAATCTCACCTTTACTTTAATGACGGCCGTTGTCATTCGAAATACGGTCTTTTACTGGCAACATATAGGAGTCGACTCGGTTTTATAGCACGTTTGAAAGACGTGTTTTATTTTCTGTACGATCCCAGTGTTCTTTACGAGTGTCTTGCTAGTCAGATATGCTAGCAAGTTAGCTTATCTGTAAGTTAGCTGGCTACAGTGTCCATTACCGGTTGTCTTGCTAGTCAGATATGCTAGCAAGTTAGCTTATCTGTAAGTTAGCTGGCCACAGTGTCCATTACCGGTCGTCTTGCTAGTCAGATATGCTAGCAAGTTAGCTTATCTGTAAGTTAGCTGGCCACAGTGTCCATTATCGGTTGTCTTGCTAGGCAGATATGCTAGCAAGTAAGCTTATCTGTAAGTTAGCTGGCCACAGTGTCCATTACCGGTTGTCTTGCTAGTCAGATATGCTAGCAAGTTAGCTTATCTGTATCGTAAATACTCCGCCTTGTTTCGGTAAGCCTGTAGCTCGTGGGACTGAGCCGTAGTATACGGCAGTACATCAACCACGTCACTTGCACCGCGCATGAAGTTTCGTATACGGCGGTTCATCGTTGGAGTTTGGTCATCGCTCCCGCTCTGTGCTACGTGGGCGCGTACAGAGCTCTCCTGGACTCGAACAGAGTTTCCCTGGCATCATCGTTCCCGCTCTGTGCTACGTGGGCGCGTACAGAGCTCTCCTGGACTCGAACAGAGTTTCCCTGGCATCATCGTTCCTGCTCTGTGCTACGTGGGCGCGTACAGAGCTCTCCTGGACTCGAACAGAGTTTCCCTGGCATCACCGTTCCCGCTCTGTGCTACATGGGCGCGTACAGAGCTCTCCTGGACTCGAACAGAGTTTCCCTGGTGTTGTATCTCTACTTTACTACCGAATTAAGCAGTTTATACAGAATTTAATCTCAATAACTTGGACGACACATCGAATTTGGGGTCTCTTGCTTGGCGCGCTTTATTAGAGAACGAACTGGCACGAGCGTACCCACAATGCCCTTGCCACCCTGAGGGGTGTAGTAACCATAGACACGACATCCCCCCTTTTCTTGGCATTAAACTCTTATTAACCAAAAAGTACAGCTGATGATTATACTCACATTAATTCAGCTATTGCATATTAAACCATATTACAGTAATTATCAAAACATCATTTGACACCTCGTAACAGTTAGCTGTTATAACATCAGATAACTTTTTTTCTTTTAAGAAATCAAATCACTGTATCTTCAAATCATTACCTTTAAATTATATATCAGTGTATCCTTACAGTATTTTCAAATCAGAAACATTGTAGAAACTCTTTTTTTTCAAACACATTGTAAAACTCCTTTTTCCCCCCCCAAACACATTAACTAGTGAGAATCACTCATCACTTTAAAACATAGTCAGACAGTCTACTGGGTGTTCGCTTGATCCTTTGCGGCCTGTCTGGCACGCCTGCCTGTATTTGTATGTCAGAGTCATGCTCGGTTTGTGGACTCTGAGTATCAGTGGCGTCTGTGTGTTCTTCTGTTGCCTCTCTGATTTCTGTGTCCTCGGCTTCCTGTATTTTCCCTTTTCTTGAAATGTCCTTTGTTTCAGTCTATTTCCTTCGTATCTCTTAACAAAGGTGGTGTTTCTCGAATATCGTGCTCCTGTTGGTGATTCCACTACTTTGTTTCCGGTCCTGATGATCTTGTGCGGTGTCGCGTTGAATGTGGTGGAGAACTTGCCAGTTTTGTCCTGTCTCAGGAGAACAGTATCACCGACACTGACCTCTGACTGCTGCGCTCCTCTGTGTGGGTCTGCATACAGCTTACTCTTAGCCTTTTGCTCAGTGTCACGGTCACACACTTCCTGATCTGTGTTCACTTCAATCAGTTCAGGTAGCTTTCCTCTCATCTTTCAGTTGAAAAGCAATTCAGCAGGGCTTTTACGTGTTGATGGATGGAGGCAGCTCCTGTAGATTGTCACATATTTTCTCAGTTCTTTCTTCCAATCCAGTCCCTCTGATTGAGCAATCCGAATCCTCTTCAGCAGTGACGCGTTCTGACGCTCAACTTCTCCGTTGGCCTGAGCGTATTTCGGTGTGGTTTTGATGTGTGTGTGATGCCGTTTTCCTCGCAGTACAGTCTAAATTGTTCAGATCTGAACTGAGGTCCATTGTCAGACTTGATTGTGACTGGCAGTCCATGTCGACTGAATATTGACTCCAGACTGTCTATGACCCTCTCTGATGTGGTGGTGGTCATGACGTCATATTCGTAATACCGGCTGAAATAGTCTACTACCACTAAAATGGAGTGGTTAGACGGGAGAGGCCCTAGTAGGTCAACGGCGACATCCCACCAGGGTCCATCAGGTAGCGGTGTGGGTCTCAGCGGTTCAGGTGGGTCAGGTCTAGCCACTATCACCATCCGTGGCAGGCTTTACAGTGTCTCTCCACAGCCCTATCCATGCCAGGCCACCACACTTTTGTCCTGAGATGCTGCTTTGTTCCCACGATACCCAGATGTCCTTCATGGGCTAGTGCAAGTTCCTGCGTCCGCAAGGCCTGTGGCAACACTATGCATGTGCCTCTCAGAACAAGATATCCCACTGTGCATAGCTCACTTGCAATGACAGCATACGGTTTGCACTTTACAAAGTGTCCAGTCGCTATGGCTTCGCGTACCTCATGAAGCTCTGGGTCAGCGGCAGATGCTTCCTCCACTTCTTGGGTGGTGAGTGCTCTCGGCGTTGCGTTCACCGCCACAAATCTCACATACTCATCAGCTCCATGCTCATGCTTGGCCTGTTTCCCACTGCTCGACAGGAGTCTTGATAGCGGGTCAGCGATGTTGTTCTTCCCTGCTATGTGGACAATTTTGAATTCGTAGGGCTGTAGCCTAAGAACCCATCATTCTATCCGCACACAGGGCTTGGAACGGGGACCATAGATCACTTCTAATGGCTTATGATCTGTGACTAGGTCAAACTGTCTCCCATACAGGTATGGATGAAGTCTCTCACAGGCCCAAACTAGACCTAGTGCCTCTCGCTCTGTCTGCAAGTATCTTCGTTCACAGTCTGCCAGGCTACGGCTGATGCAGCACACAGGAACGTTGATTCCTTTCTAGTTCTGCACCAGTACTGCACCTAATCCTACAGGGCTTGCATCTGCTATTACCTGTGTCGGTGCGTCCTTGTCGAAATAAGCCAGGGTGGTTGATCTGGCGAGCGCTGCTTTCAGAGCACTGAATGCTTGCTTCTGTTCTGGTCCGAATTTGAATGGTGTGTCCTTCCTTGTCAGGCTCCTCAGTGGCTCTGACATGGTTGCAAACTGAGGGCTAAATCTGCTGCTGTATCCAACTAGCCCAAGAAAGCTACGGAACCTCCGTGGCGCTCTCTGGCTCCCGTGCTTCTGTCACAGCTCGCTCCCTCTCCTCTGTTGGACCGATGCCCTTCTCTGACAACAGAATTCCCATGAAAATTAGTCTGTCCATGTTGAACTGACACTCCTCTGGATTTAGTGTCAATCCTGTCTCTCTGAGTCTGGCCATAACTGCGTGCAGTCGTTCGTCGTGCGTGGCTTGGTCACGTGCGTGTATGATCACATCATCAGAAATGTTTTCAACCCCTTCAACTCCAGCCAAGGCACGGGCTGTCTCGTGCTGGTATTGCTCACTAGCGGATGATACACCAAACAACAGTCTTTTGTACCTGTACACGCCCTTGTGCACAGCAAATGTGATCTCACGCGGTTCAGGAGTCAGTTCGAGTTGGTGGTAGCCCCACTTCAAGTCTAACTTGCTGAATATGGTTGAGCCATTCATCCCTTGGAGTAGCTCATCCACAGTGGGGATCGGGGAGCGTTCCCTCACTATGGCCTTGTTGGCCCGTCTCATATCCAGGCAAAGTCGAACATCATTTCCGGGTTTTGGGACATTCACGACCGGATTCACCCACGGGGTGGGCCCATTCACTGGTTCAATAATGTCCAAGTTGTTATGGCTCGCCCGGCCGTGCCAGGGGGCTGCGCGCTTGTCAACGGGGACGAGCCCGGCGCGCTCCGTCTAACACCTGAAGCTTGTCGGCGTCCCGCACCTGCAGCTAATCAGCTCTTCAAGGCTGGGCTTAAGTTTGCTGCTCTCCCAGAGCTCATTGCCAGTTCGTGCCGTAACCTCCTCGCTGAAGTGGTTACTCTTCCCTCCCTGTGCATTCCCTCCGAGTTTATCTCAGCCCAACTTGGACTTACTGTTTTCTCTGTGGAGTCTTCCCTGTGGAATTATCCTGCCGCGTTCCCGATTTGGATTACCAGTAAGTTTTCTTGGACTTTCTCTGTTTGTTGTGCGTTTCCTGCAAAGTGGATTACTGGACTCTTTTCGTTGCCGTGCATGTTCTCTCGTTGGACCGTAGAGGGACGTGTCGGTTCGTTTTCAAGTTAAGGGACAACCTCGGTTTGTTCCCCAGACTCCACCCAACCAGGAACCCATGCAGCTGGGCCGGACTCACCTTTCCACAGAGCAATGTCAGCGGTGGTTCAACTTGAGCAGTTGTCTATACTGGTTGTCTATACTGTTGTCTATAGCCGCATGCCCCATGCACCCAGCAAGAGTCGGCTCGGCAGTAGTGGGAGAGATACTGCTGAGCCGAACCACTTACCCCTCCCTCTCTCGCCCTCAACTGGAAGCCACTTTGGTGTGATGGGGCTAGCCTTGTCCTCCGTCCGCTGTTGTTGACTCCAGTGCCGATGCAAGTTTTTTAGGCCGGCAAGTTGTCAGCCAGTTGGCTCTGGACACCACTCCCATTAACCCAGTTCTGGAGGCCAACTCACTAAATGGCCTTGCCCATGTCACGCAGAAGACCATCCCTGTCCTCCTCCATCTCTCTGGCCACCACCAGGAAAATATTAATTTTCACATCATTGACAGCCTCCATGCTCCCGTAGTTCTTGGGCACCTGTGGTTGAGACTCCACAACCCATACTTCAACTGGATCACAGGTAAGATTAATGCATGGAGTTCATTTTGCCATCGTAACTGTTTTCACTCAGCCTCTACTCCGACTCTCCCCAGTGTGCAGTATCTTCCTGAGCCCCCAGACCTCTCCACAGTTCCCTCAGTATATCATGATCTATCCTCATTTTTTTAGCTAACACCAGGCCCTGTCTCTACTGCCCCACCGGCCCAATAACTGTGCCATAGACTTGCAACCTGGAGCGTCCTGGAGCATCCAGCAGCTGGCTTTACAACTTCTCCCAGCTGGAACAAGAGGCCATGGAAACGTATATTTGTGACTCCCTGGCTGCAGAGATTATACGCCCCTCTTCTTCTCCGGTGGGTGCAGGGTTTTTCTTTGTGAGTAAGAAAGATGGCTCACTTAGACCATGCATTGACTTTAGCCGCAAGATTTAGCAGCATCCAAGATTTCAGGTGGCCAAACTGCAGCAGAGGGCATAAATCAAACTAAACCTGATCCAGTGGATTTGTTCCTGTTGATGTACCCTGCTGCTCTGAGGGAGCTCACTGTTGAGTTGTCAAACATCTATTCAATGCAAACCAAAGGGAAGATACTTGACCTGAACATGGATGAGTTGCTGACTTTCTATGGGGTTCTTCTCACATCTGGCTACAGTTCTGTGCTGCGGCGGCACATGTTTTGGTCATATGACCCTAATGGCTACAATGAAGCCATCTCAAATGCAATGAGAAGGAATCGCTTTGAGATAATGGCCTCAATCCATCTGATAGATGACTCAAAGGCCAACAACGACCCTTCCTACAAAGTACGGGCCATCTTCAGTGCACTGAATGAGTCTCACAAAATGATGCAAAACTCAAAATGGTTATCGGTAGACAAAAGTATGATACCTTATTGTGGCAGTCATGTTGCAAGCAATTCATCAGGGGCAAACCAATCCGGTTTGGGTATAAATTGTGGAGCCTAGCATCACCTATTTAAAAAAAAAATTTTTTTCTAAAAACCAGCATGTCATCACCTGTCTCTCTATCACTATCCAATAAAGGTAGAAAATGCCAAAAAAAAACAACTGACTGACTCGTTGGACTATAATGAAATAAATTCAGTGTTCAACACCAAGCCCCGTCGTCTCCTGCTGTAATCACCAGAAGTAAGCTAATTTACAATTTCAGACTGTAGTAGCCTATTTCAATATTAATGTTTATTGGGTTTTTATGGTTATTATTTAGTGCTCCAAAGGGGTGTGGTTAGCACAGTCGCCTCACAGCAAGAAGGTCCATGGTTGGAGCCCTAGGATAGTACAACCTTGGGGGTCGTCCTCTGTGTGGAGTTTGTGTGTTCTCCCCGTGTCTGCGTGGCTTTCCTAATGGTGCTCCAGTTTCCTCCCAGAGTCCAAAGACATGTAGGTCAGGTGAATCAGCCGTACTATATTGTCCGTGTGTGTGTGTGTGCGTGTGTGCGTGTGCGTGCGTGCGTGTGTGTCGGTCCAGTGATGGCCTGGCGGCCTGTCGCCCAATGACTGCTGGGATAGGCTCCAGCAACCCTGAAAGCAGGATAAGCAGTTTGGATAATAGATGGGGAAAAAAATAATTTAAAAAATCGCTTCTGTGCACCCTATGCATTGCCCTAGTGCACTGCCTGTTGAAACCTATGTCCTATCAGATTTGAACCTAGTTTTTGTGACAGTACTTGTGTTGTCGTATCCTAACTAGATCCTTGCTTGTGGTGTATTAACTCTCAGATGTACATCGCTTTGGATAAAAGCATCTGCAAAATGAAATTGTAATTTTAATCACAAGCGTGCATGTATATTAAGGAGCCCTATTGAAACTGGCCTAGGGCAGGGCCCAAGTGTAGTCCCTGGTCTAGCTGGACAAGCGGAATTTCCTCCAGGGTGTAACTTTGTAGATGACAACCTTTTCACCTCACTTAGCCTCCTTGATGAAATGACAAAACGAGGTTAAGGCTGTCTTGGCACTCTGAGACAGCGTCGCCTGCACGATGTCCCTTTCACAGCCGTGAAGAATTTCCAAAAAAAAATCCTCACGGAAGTTGAGGTCCTTACACAGGGGGAAAAGGTACTGTAACCGCCGCTCTGATGGCTGAGCGGAATAAACCTCCGTTCTTGCAACCCGCTCGTCATGTGGCTGGGAGGTTCGTATCCCAGACTCGCTGTAACCGGTCACGGCCAGAGCGTCCACGGGATAAGTCATTCATTAGGCCACCCTTACCCCAGGGATAGTGGGTGTAGATCGGTGTAATGTTTGGGGACTCGTCGCTCTCCAGCGACCCCTCTGGCCCATCCGGGCGCCTGCAGCCAAGCAACCGAAAGCATTCTCCCTACGTCTCCTTCGCCGCCTGAAGGTGATGCAATCCATGCGAGGAGGCTTCAGCGTGTGAAATACCGAGAGCAGCCGACAAGAGTTTGAAGGAAGCTGGTGTTAGACTATGTCCTTCGTGTGGAAACGTGAGCCAGGGGAGTTATTCGACAAGAGTTCCAGCCATATGCCATTGGGTTAATCGGGTGGGATAAGGGGAAAACTAGAAATAAATTTATAAACAAAAAACAAAACAATATTGTAACCATGGCAGCCAATGCTGCTGAGAAGTATTCTGCGGTGCCTGTAAACAGGTGGAACAAAGAGAAAAAAGCCTATGACAAAGTTCCACAGCCCATGTGTGTCCTCACATACAACCAAAACATGGGGGGGGGGCGTGGATCTGCATGATCTTCAGGTGTCAAAATATAGGGCAACAATCAGGTCAAAGAAGTGGTGGTGGTCAATCTTCTCTTGGTCCCTTCACAGTGCGGTGGTGAATAGCTGGTTCTTCTTCAGAGATGTTGTTGGTAATGAATATGACGTGCTGAAATTTCAGCAATCTGTGTCCTAAAAAGATATGGAAAAGTATTTCTTGGCCATGGCAGAAGCTCTTCGACTGCAACAACTGTCACTAGGATTCTGCAAGAGGTGGCGAAAAATCTCACTGGCCTGTGAACACGGGGAACCGTTTCTGCAGCTGTTCTGACAAGCGCACTGTATATGCATGTGAGAACTGTGATGCACCTCTCCACACTGAGTGCTTCAAGCGTTTTCATGGAAGTGAAGTCTAACCAATGAGCTGTCTACTCAAAATTGTTGAAACTAGGGCAACCAGGTGGCGTGGCATTCCATTGCCTGCCAACACGGGGATTGCTGGTTCGAATCCCAGGGTTACCTCTGGCTTGGTCGGGAGAAAAAGAGGGGGGGGGGGAATCCACAAAAATAAAATTGTTGAAAATTAGTTATGAGACTGTGAAATAAGTATATTGTTGTCACTGATAGTACCTTACAGTATGCACTGCCCTCGTTTGCACTATCATTAATTCATTCAGCATCAGCCACTTCTCCTGGGTCGCGTCGCGGTAGCAGCAAGCTAAGTAGGGCACTCCAGACGTCCTTCTCCCCAGCAACGCCCTCCAGCTCAGGGATCCCAAGGTGTTCCCAGGCCAGATTGGACATGTAGTCCCTCCAGCAATTTCTGGGTCTGCCCCGGGGTCTCCTCCCAGTTGGCCGTGCCCAGTAAACCTCCAAAGGAAGGTGCCCAGGAGGCATCCTAATCAGATGCCCGAACCACCTCAACTGGCTCCTTTTTGACGCGAAGGAGCAGCAGCTCTACTCCAAGCTCCCTCCGGATGTCCGAGCTCCTCACCCTATGTCTAAGGCTGAGCCCAGACACCCTACGGAGGAAACTCATTTCATCCACTTGTATCCGTGATCTAACCCTTTCGGTCACTACCCATAGCTCATGACCATAGGTGAGGGTTCGAACGAAGATTGACTGATAAATTGAGAGCTTTGCTTTCCGGCTCAGCTCCCTCTTCACCACAATGGTCCGGTACAATGTCCGCACTACTGCTGATGCTGCACCAATCCGCCTGTCAATCTCTCGCTCCATCCTACCCTCACTTGTGAACAAGACCCCGAGATACTTGAACACCTTCCGTTAAGGCAACAACTCATCTCCAGCCCGGAGGGAGCAACCCACCCTTTTCCGGTAGAGAACCATGGCCTCAGACTTGGAGGTTCTGACTCTCATCCCAGCCATTTCACACTCAGCTGCAACCCACCCCACTGCGTGCTGGAGGTCACGTTCTGATGAAGCCAAGAAAACCACATCATCTGCGAAGAGCAGAGATGCAATTCTGAGGTTCCCAAAACGGACACACTCCTCACCTTGGCTGCACCTTGAGATCCTGCCCATGAATATCACAAACAGAATTGGAGACAAGGGACAACCTTGGAGGAGTCCCACACCCACCGCAAACGTGTTTGACTTTGTGCCAAGAATGCAGACACAGCTCTCACTTTGTTTATACAAGGACCGGATGACTTGTAGCAACTGCCCCGGTACCCCATACTCCCGTAGTACCCCCCCCCCCCCCAGAGTGCCCTGGGGTACACAATCATAAGCCTTCTCCAAGTCCATAAAACACGTGTAGACTGGCTGGTAAAACTCCCATGCCCCCTTCAGCACTTCCGCAAGGGTAAAGATTTGGTCCGTTTTTCCACGGCCAGGACGTAATCCACATTGTTGCTCCGGGGTCAGAGGTTCGGCAATCGGTCAGAGCCTCCTTTCGAGCACCCTAGAGTAGACTTTCCCAGGGGAGGCTGTGCAGTGTGATGCCCTGATAATTGGAACACACCCTCCGGTCCCCCTTTTTGAATATGGGTACCACCACCCTAGTCTGCCACTCCACAGGTACTGTCCCTGACCTCCACACAACACTGAAGACGTGCGTCAACAAAGACAGCCCAACAATGTCCAGAGCCTTCAGCATCTCCGGGCGAATCTCATCCACTCCCGGCGCCTTGCCACCGAGGAGCTTTGCACTATATATACTGTTAAAATGTAACATTATTGATGAATGTCTTCCTGTTATGAATTGTTCAGAGATTATACATTTTATTTTACTTTTACAGTGTTGGATTGTATGTGGCGTCTAGTTTCCATGTCCTGGCTTCTGTTGGTCATAAATAAATGAGCAACCCTCACATGAGCTTGCCAACAGCAGTTTTTGAGTTATTGTAAGTTGAAACGTGTTACATGAACAATAGTAATAGTTATGAAGTAAATTCTAACCATATCTCGTTCTTCTGTGTTGCATATGTTGCTGTTGTGATTTTAAATAGGTAAATAGGTCTAACTGAACAATTTGTATGAATTCTGACTGTCGTTTTCCACTGGTCCCTATTGTGTCAGAGTATAAAACCTAATATTTCACTAACGTAACCAACAAATAATCAAAAAGGGCATCAAGTTTGTGTGTTGGGGAGGTCAAAGGAGTAAAATGCATCTGCTCAAATTGCAAAGAAACATTTGGGAATAAACCGGTTAATTTCCACAAAGCTTCATATTTTGTACAATAAGCCACTAGCACATCCAGTATGAGTTTTTCTAGTTCTGTTTTTTTTTTCTTTATTTTGTTAAACATCAGTTTGTGACGTGTCTAAATAGACCCAATCAGAGACACAGAAGTAAATATACTTTACTTTTTAAATATATTCTAGCAAGTGTTTTGCAGTAATAATATTCCGCTTTTATATCTAATTGCTGGTAAAATCAAAGCAAAAGGTATTTTCTGTGTATTTGCTACCAGACAGCCTTCACCAAAGCCGAGCTTATCCAGGGGAAACTTCAGTTTAAAAAGCAGAATGCAGTGTTTCAGCCGTGTAAAATGTGGAAATTAAAATGGGTTGTGTGATGTGCAGTATAAGCTACAGCAATGCCTAAGCCAATATTTGACAGTGTCACAGATTCCTCTCTGGTTTTCCAAAGCCTGAGTTAACCAACACTTTTTATGTAGTTTGAGGAATGTTCCGGGGACTTTGTTGAGTACATAAATGGTAAAAAATATTACTTTCAATATACTGCTTACTGGTGTGAAACTAACACGACCTTTGTTATCACAGGGAGGTTGTTGTGCCCCTGTTCTAGTCGAGCAACACCAGAATGTGTGTGACTTCCTGCAGGAGGACTTGTCAGTAAGAGAGACATGTAATGTGTGTATTGCTGTTGTAAGGACGGTTTGTCTCTCCTCTGTCAGCCACACCAAAGGCCCCTACTGTGTTTCCTCTGGAGCAATGTGGCCCCGAGACCGGAGACACCGTGACTCTCGGCTGCCTCGCCACCGACTTTACACCCGCCTCACTGGGCTTCAGATGCACCAACGCCGAGGGAGTTGCCCTGCCTGATGTACTTCAGTACCCCGCTGTTGAGAAAAACAGGGCTTACTTTGGAGTCAGTCGGGTCCGCGTGCAGCGAGACTACTGGGACGCCAGGAAAGTTGTCAACTGTGTTGTTGAGCATTCAGCAGGACAAAAACAATGCCGCCTTCAGAAGAAAGGTGAGTTACTTGTAGATGATGAAAAACTCAAACACTTTTTTAATCCAACATGTGAGTTGGTTTAAATTACATTTATTAGATCAGTACTTCGCGTATAATGAAGAAATTTCTGTTAAGTATTTTTTACAATTATCTTTTCCTTACAGAAATGTTTAATTGTCTTCTATATTTCTAAACAGAAATGATTTCTAATGCAAAAGTGTATGTGCAGAAAAAATTCATAAATATATTGGATTTGACAAAATATAAGAAAAAAAATGTAACAAACAGAATATCTTATGTCATCCAGTTGTTTTTTTAAGTGACCAAAGTAAAAACAAGGTTCAGTATTGAAATCAATAACTGATTTAGGTGTCTTAGAAATATCTGCAAAGTTACAAAGCTATGTTGTTGTAAGAAAGATTGGAACAGGAACAAAGGAAACACAAAGAACCTCATGATAGTTGTAATTCCATGTTATTCAAGTTGTACTGCGTCAGTGGCAGGTTGCAGCAAGTTGTACTGTGTCAGTGGCAGGTTGCAGCAAGTTGTACTGCGTCAGTGGCAGGTTGCAGCAAGTTGTACTGCGTCAGTGTCAGCTTGCGGCAAATTAGTACGTCAGTTGCATCGCATTGCCTAAAAAGTAAAGCCATGTTTACTGGGGGAGTGTGTGATTTAAGTCAAGAAAGTATTTGGAGCCGCTTGGCAAGCCAGTTCTCCATCAGGCTAAAGTAGTCCAGTTGAAATGCACCACACAATAATGTAAAAGCATGTGGTACAGTTAGTTGTTAGGCTGAATTTGACTTGTTACTTGTTTTTTTTCCTCCTCACAGATGTGCATTTAGTTGTGGTTTCTATTTGGTTTGTCTGTTGTAGTTTCAGAGGAAGTTGAGCCTCTTAGTGTTAACTGAATGAGGGACACTGAGAGGACAAAGAGAGCAGATTGTGCACAATGTTGGGCAGCGAAGCTCTCAGAGAATATGGGAAAGGCTGCTAGGATGGTGATGAGGTTGTTGTTGCAGGCCGACTGTTTAGTCAAGGGCAGGTTTCCAGCTGTGTGGGACTCTGTCAGTGTTAGCTTGTATGTACAGTCAATGGATATGCAGAAGCATGTACTGAAGCCCCACCCCTTATTGATTTTGTATATGTTGTAAATTTTAAAAAAATCCACATTTACACTCTAGTGACAACCAAACATGTTGGGGGGGGGGGTGACCAGTTTAAGCTCTTACTAACACGGCATAAAAGGTTAATGAATATAGTTTTAGTCTCTTACTCTCCACTTTAGCACATGTATTGCCCTTAGCTTCTGCATATATATCATTCTCTGCTTCTGCATACATATATCTGTGTATGTTTGTTTTTCAGTCGAGTTTCATCAGTTGCCAACTCTTAACGTGTTGATCTCTCCTGAGATGAAGAATGAGAGATCAGCTTCCTTCTCCTGCTTTGCCACTGATTTTTCACCAAATGCTCATGAAATCAAATGGCTCAGAGACGATGAGGAAATCCGTGACAAAATCTCTGAGATCCAGACCTCCTTTGAGCCCAAACGTAATGAGAATGGGACTTTGTACAGTGTCGTAAACTATCTCCAGGTTGATAAAAGTGCTTGGACGGAATCGGAAGCCAAGATTACATGTGTGTTTAAGCAAAAAGAAGAAAATGTCAACAAATCTGTGCCCTATAATACCACACCGGGTGAGTGAACCTATGGAAAGCAGAAATGATCATAATTGCAATTCTAATGATTTCCCAGCTGTAACAGTTCAGTCTTGCTTAACCACTCCTCTCTCTACAGGTTCCACCACATGTACTGACCCATGTGTATATGTTGACATTGAGATCTTGCCCCTCAGTTTGGAAGACCTGTTTCTGAACAAAAAAGCAAAACTTGTTTGTGAAGTGCTGGAAAAACAAGGATCCGTTGAGTCTGTTGAGTGGCAGGACAAAGATGGGAAACCTTTAAACAAGGACAGTCATAAGAGCAGCCGAGGACCCCACAACCTCTACAGAATTGAAGTGGATGTCCTGTTTGAGGAGTGGAGCGAGGGGATGGAATATTATTGTGTTGTTGAACACAAAGACTTAATTAAAGCTGTAAGGGAGCGTTTTCAAAGGGACAAAGGTGAGAATGTTTTTGGTTACAGTACATGAAAGACTAACAATGTATTGTGCTGTCATTTAGTGCATGTTTTACATATAATATATTTTAATATTAAATGTCAAATATGTTAACATATCTATAAAATATGATTGCTTATGGCAGGAAACAGGCTTGTGCTGTCTGTCTCATAAAGAATTTACTTGAATCACTGGATTATTTATATACACACACACACACACACATATATATGTTTGTGTGAAGCATTCTCAGTTCTGGCACTAAGTTGTGATTGTTCTCTCATGCTTGCAGGAGAAACGATTAAGCGTCCATCTGTTTTTCTGCTGAGTCCAGTAGAACAAACTAGTAATGACGTGGTGATCCTGACTTGCTATGTGAAAGATTTCTACCCCAAGGAGCTTGTAGTGTCTTGGCTTGTTGATGATGTGGCAGCAGATCCAGCTACCTATACATCCAATGCCACAAATCTTTTAGAAAACAGCGGATTCTACTCTGTATATAGTGAGCTTACGTTGAGCTTGGACCTTTGGAAGAAAAATGACAAGGTGTTCAGCTGCGTTGTCTACCACGAGTCTATGATGAAAACAACAGGAGTCATTATTAGGTCCTTTGTACAAAACACCAATGAAAAACCCAACCTGGTTAACGTCAGCCTTAACATCCCTCAAATTTGCAAGGCCGAGTAGATGTGATGTTGTGTCCATGTGTGTTTTGCTATGTGTGTGTTTTGTTTGTTGCCTGTGATATGACATGCTGTTTGTCTTTAAATGCAGAACTAAAATCAAAATAAAAAAGATTTACTTCAGGACTGTTTTGATGTATGTTCAATTCAGTTTGTATCCTTATTTCAACATTTTTGCAATGCCATATGTTTAGTTAACATACAAGTTGAAGAAAGTACACATCAGATGGAGGTATCAGCATACCAGCAGCTTAAAGTATAGTGACCAGTAGGCCATAGACATGTTTATATGCAAAATTAAATGCTCTAAAATGAAGCGTCCGATACTCATCACTGACCATAAAAATGAAAAATCCCCCAAACAGCCTAACAAGTAAAGCCTAAATGACACTAATCTTAACAACTACATGACTAGATGACTAATAATAACTTATTAGTTGTTGTTTTCTGTTGTTATGGTGCATTTATTTGTACTGTATTGTCTTGTCTCATGTGCCTGTGTTACCTCTGTTGGTTTTAGCCTGTCAAAATAGATATCTTTTCAAGAACTAAATCACTTAGCCTGGGCTCCTAATACATCACTGTGTTTTAAGGACTCACAATAGTACTCCACAAGCCAAGCCACATGCATGCCATTATCTTTTCTTTTTCTTTTTCTTTTGTAAAGAAGGGTCTTTCTAGAGCAAGTCAGGAATCACTGTTTTTGCCAACATCCCCATTTTATTATACAAATATGTATTGTGGATTTAGGACTAAGGTCAAAAGTATTGTTCAGTTAGTAATCCATAATACACAACTGGAGAGCTGGGAATGAAAAGACGTAAGGCAGTCTGGTCACTGCCTCTTGCACACCTGAGTATTAGTTTCAAATACAGTCAAGTCCAAAGAATAAGCACACAAGAAGCACACAAAACCCTTACACCATGTGCACTCGTTAATGCTGCAGAATAAACCATGTTCTTTGTAAGGCAACAGAATCAGTGTGAATGAGAAGACAGCTTCTGGGTATATTTTCTGCGAGTGTACAAAGTGCACCAGGAACAGCTATCAAGTAATAATATTGGGTCGTGTAAGGATGTGTAGTCTCTATATGGTGGCTATTGTATGAAATCTTAATTTATTTGAAATTCAGTGGAGGACAAAGGTAAAACTGCCAATGTAACACCACGTTAATCTCTTCATGCAGAATTTATTTTTCTGACAGACAACCAGTGGGGTCACACCACAGAGACGGAGCAAGATAGCACCGGGAAAACAGCCATTACCTTCATCATCCTCTTCCTCATCACTCTGTTCTATAGCGTCGGAACCACTGCCATCAAGGTAGTGAGCCTCCATTACAAAACATTAAGGATGAAATAGTTTCTGAGACAGCATGGTTTGATAAGTTAGAGTTCAATATCTGGCATTGGTATATCATGCAACTTGGATTTAGCATATTTCCCGGACTATAAGTCGCTGTTCTTTTACTCGTCTGGCTGCTCCTGCGATATATATTCCAAAGCCATTTCATTCATTCATTATCCAAGCCGCTTGTCCCAACTGGGGTGGCGGGGATGCTGGAGCCTATCCCAGCAGTCATTGGGCGGTAGGCGGGGAGACACCCTGGACAGGCCGCCAGTCCATCACAAGGTCCTATCCCAGCAGTCATAAAAAGAGTCGTATTGTTAATTAGATTAACAATGAGGCGACACAATAACTCAGACGGATAGCACGCTGATTCAGCTTGACTGTCTTTTTACTGAAGGCCTTCTTCTGTGGTGTTACATGTCATTCAACAGGTACGTTACAGCAGCAGCGCCACCACAGGCTAAGCCTAGTTACTACACATCACAGCTCCCTCTTTCAAGCAGAACACCTGAACATGTAACCGAAGCAAATAAACCTCAGTCCTGTAACACCACAGATGCAGGAGGTCGAGTCTTCTTGTAGGTTACAGTAGTCCCCCTCTCCCGGAAGCGCGCCCTCGCGCTTAGTTTTTCCCGCGCGCTCTGAAGAGACTTATGAGGATCTGCACACTTCCGGACACCACAGCTGCCACCAATGTAACCGAGCATATCTTCCGCCCGCTGCGGGATTCGAACCAGCGTTGTACTGCACCACGAGGCGGAATCGCTAACCGCTCGACCAAAGGGGCCAATCTCAGCCAATCACAGCGCGTGTTGCAAAGATCAAAGGATGGCCAGACTCTCTCTATACACACGGCGCTGTCCTGGTCGCTGCACTAGCGCCTCCTCTGGTCGGTCGGGGTGGCTGTTCAGGGGGAGGGGGAACTGGGGGGAGTAGCTTGATCCTCCCACACGCTACGTCCCCCTGGTGAAACTCCTCACTGTCAGGTGAAAAGAAGCGGCTGGTGACTCCACATGTATCAGAGGAGGCATGTGGTAGTCTGCAGCCCTCCCCGCATCAGCAGAGGGGGGGGGGGAGCAGAGACCGGGACGGCTCGGAAGAGAGGGGTAATTGGCCGGGTACAACTGGGGAGAAAAGGGGGGAAATCACAAAAGAGAAAAAAGGAAGGAATAAATGCAGTGGGAGCAGGATTAAGAAAACAGTGCCGTGCAGGGGTCTACACCCCGAGTATACATAGACACCGAAGAGACTTGTTGTTTCCTCACAACATGTTTTTCTCTCTGAGTGAGACTTATACTGCGATTCCCTTGTGGTCCGGGAGATGTGGTAATGCAACACAATCCTGTACAACTACACACAACAACAGGGTTTGAATAAGGTTAAATTAAACAAAGAGAAACGATCAAGAATGAAAACACACAAAGCTGTTGTCCTGTGGCAGTGAGGAAAAGAAGAAGGATGATGTTATAAAAGATGGCTGAGACACAACACATGTCATTACTAGAGACACAACATAGTGATTCTTCTTCTGTTTCTGAGTCAGTCTTTCTCTTCTTTTTCCTTTCCAGATTAAATGAAAACGTGGAAAAGGTGACGAGTGATTGCTTTAAAAAGTAATGTTTCACATGTTGGTTCTTTGTCTACTCATTTGTTCAGAATGTAAGTGTTCACAACCGTCATTTCTCTCATTCACTATGTCGGCTTTGTATTCTCATTGAAAATAATAAATGTGGAACTGAAGAAAATGATTTAGGGAACTGGTACTTTTTCTCTCCTACTTCTTCGAGTAGGTTCTCATTGGGGTCCTGTTGGCTTTTAAATGATCAGATCTAATTTAATATCTGCCTCTCATATTGGTGCTGGTTCTGCCTTTGAAACGTGTTTAACTGCAGCTTGTTTGCTTTGAAATGTGTATTTTACTTTGCACCGCCCCCGCAGCTGGACTTACCAGACCATGTCCAGCTCCATATTCAAATGGACCGTTACTGCGGTGTGGTGGTAAAAACAGGCCAGAGAACTCAGTCAAGCAGCACAACAGAGAGAGAAGCCCACATGTAAATACCTCTGAGATATTTAGAGTTACACTTTAGTTCCCTATCTGGCAGAGCCAAACTTCACACCTGCTGTTGGCGACGCACCGCTGCTCTGTTCAGTCTTTCACTTCTGTTTTTCGGGAGCTTTTTTTGGTACCAGCATGTTATCCAACGCTTCCGCCTGCTTCCTGCCTGTTTCGCTCAGCCCTGCCCTGCTCTAGCTTTTGTGCAACAGCCATCCAGCTCCACCCGAAACTAAGCTCCTGCCACTGTGACAGTACATCTGCGCCCTCTAGCCTGGGTAACAAGACAACAGACTTAGTACTGACGGTAGACTTGGTGACATGTACACACGTCACAACAGGTATGTGTATCTCCAGCGGCTCTGAAAAAGGGCCCGAGCCATCAAACATTCACGTTGAACACACTAGATGAAAAGAAACGCTTATCTTATACATACTTCCTGTGTCTCAGTGCAGCGGGTTGTCCATCCGACCGTCACCATGTCCCCTGACTGGAGGTGGGTCTCTGGGGCTGCAGAAGTGAGCCTTGTGTGCACCTACAGCGGTTACTACCCAGACGACCTAGAGGTGCAGTGGCAAATAGACAGCCGTGCTGTCGACATCGTTCCGGTCCAAAAGAAGTTTCAAGCTGGGGAAAAGGAGGGAAAAACTTTCAGCCTAAGCAGCCAGATTGAGTTGGACCGGAAAAACTGGACAAATGGCTCAAATGTCACGTGCAAGTCCAAACACCACGACGCCGAGTTGAGCAAATCAATCAGTATTTGTGCAAGTAAGTGCGGCTACTTCTCAGTGACGATGCAGCAGTGTCGTTGCTCCATCACTCCTCTCAACATACGCCTTTCACACTACAACTCCTTTAAAATGTACATTTAGGGGCGTCAGCAGAACACAACTGATGACAAAAGTCTAAACATTCAGAGAGATGTTGAGCTTGGCAAATGCATGTTTGATTGATGAAGTTAAAGATAAGAAGTTACAAGAAGTAACATCCAGGATGTTTGGTCTGACTTGATCAATGCTTTCAAGTTAAATTAACTTGATTTTTGACTCGTTTGACCAGCAAATGATTTGAACGATAATCATGAGAGATGTTGCCACTGGATATAAAGATTTAAAGATATGATATGGCTGTTATGGAGTCAGATAAACACGACTTCGCTAAACAAGTGATCTTTTGGCAGTTTACCCTTCCTCCCCTCCTTGCATTCACCTGGAGACCCCCAGCTTCAAAACAGTGATGATGGCAAAGCCTGAGGTGACGGCTACGTGTGTGGTTGAGACTGTCTATGATGCCAAGGTGACCTGGCATGTCGATGGGGAAGAAATCTCAGCCACAAGAACCGTGCCGAACCGGACCGGCAGCAAGACCTATTTCAGCAGCAACCTGACTGTTTCCACAGACAAGTGGATGACGTACAGTCGCGTGACATGTAGGGCTGAACACCCCTGCTCCCCTCCAGCTGAAAAGACGGTGGATATAAGTAAGTCACCTGTACCAAATGATGTTCATGTGATATTTGATACAACTGAACTCTGCAGCAACCCCTGTGTTTGTTTCAAAGGGCTTACAGCGGACAGGGCCCCGTCGGTGCTGATCAGAAGATCTCTGCCACACTTGCTTCATGGAGACGATGCCGTGCTGGAGTGTGACGTCAGACAACTCTCCTCTAGCGACCTCTACGTCACCTTTCAGGCCAACGGAAGTGACATATCTGAAAAACAATTTGTTGATCTTTCCAAAGCCACAGGCCTCACTTCAACCACTCTCCAGTTCTCAGTTCCAAAAACCCACCAGGGAAAAGACAACACGTTCACCTGCAAAGTGAACCAAGGCTTCGTCAACAGCTCGGTATCAGACTCAACCGGACGGATTTTTGGTAGGTGACCAGCTGAACTTCTGTTGTCAGTTGTGTTTAGTCTGTTGGTGTCCAATGTCTCTTTGTCAAACTCTTTCAATAGTAATTCTTGACTTTGTGTGGGGACATTTAGGTGACCTGTCAATGGAGCTTCTTCTGGTCCCCAGTAAAGACTCAGGACAACAGAAACTCTTGTGCATTGGCTGGGGTTTCAGTCCCCAAATCAAATGGCTTTCTGGGTCTCAGGACAGATCGGCATCAACTAAAGACATCTTATTAGGTGAAGACGGTCGTGTGGCAGTAATCAGTCATCTCAATGTGCCTCAAAACGAGTGGACAAAAGCAGTGGTCTTTACTTGTGAAGTCTCTGACAAGGTTTTAAATAAAACTGTCCGCGATGAAATGGGCTTCTGTTCAGGTAAAGTGAAACAAAAAGGGAAGTAAAAACCTACACTAACTGTAGAATAACAGTCACTACCCCGAAGTAAATATGAAAATATAGTGTTTATAATTCCACTTATAACTGTACATTCAGAATATTTCTAAATGTATTTTCATGATCAATAAGAGTTCCACGATGAGTCATCCAGTATTAAGGAGCTGTATTTTATATATCATTTGGTCTTTATTTAATGATATGCCAGTCAGACATGTACATCATAGTCTTGTTCACTTTGACAAGGAACATTTTTTTTATTTTATTTTCAATAACAGCAGCATCATCTCGGAAAGCTGGTGTCTTCATTCAGGGTCCAGCTCTCCAGGAACTGCAGACAGATGAACAGTTGGCTTTCACCTGTCTTCTGGTTGGTCAAAATCTTGAAGATTTCTCCATCACTTGGAAAGTTGGTGGAAATAAGTCTCAGAGGGCATTGACTGAACCACGGCTGAGTCACGACAATGGGACCGAGACCATTCGTAGCTTCCTGAACGTATCAGCAAAGGCTTGGCTCACATATACACAAGTATCCTGTGAGGGGAAGCACCTATGCTCCACACAGGGTTACGAGACGCACATAAGCAGAAGTAGAGGTATCCTTACCAACACAAGCATACAGTTGACCTGCAGCCTCAGGCCCCGGTCACACCAGAAACTGGCAGTGCAAAAGAATGTTGCGTGCTCCTGTGGGAACAAACTTGCTGACCAAAAAACACTCGGCACAGTGAAATGAATGGAACATGGTGAGACCATCCAGTCTTGCTTCACAACCAACTGCAAACCACGCTGCATTTCTCTTGTGTAGTAATTTATCTTCTGGCAGAGCACAATAGTTAAAACTGGATGATTTAACGCTAGTGAAACAGGGAGCTTCCTCCATTTTGGATCCTCACTAGCCACTGCCCCATCAGATGCCAACGCAGTCCAAGCAGTTCTGCTACTGGTTGACAGTGTGAATTTGCATGTCAGAGTTCCCCAAAGCTGAACTCTACGTGACGTCATCGAGAAATTTACTTTGCTACCGGATGCAAATCCACTGATAGCAACAGTTTCATTCAGAGTAGTTGGTTTTGGCGGGAAACATCCCTGTCGTAAATGCTGGTGTGACCAGGGCCTTAATATTGCAGGACAAACGGGTGGCATCAATAATCAACCCTGCATTAATACCTCACCATTATCTAAACTGTCGCTTGTGCTCCCATAAATGAAATGATGGAAATGAAAAGAGCAAAATACTCTGCTCATTGTTGTCTTCCTTTTTCCTTTCAAAAGATCCTAAGCCGCCATTTGTGAAGATAACAAGGCTGAATGACACGGACCTGCCGGGCTCAAACATGGAAACGCTCATTTGCCTTGTGACTGGATTTTCCCCCTCTGGCATCTTAGTGTTTTGGGAGAAGGACGGCTTGAGGCTGCCAGTATTACAATATACTATCAGCCCTGTCTGGAAATACACAGACAGCAACACCTTCTCACTGAACAGCAGACTGAACATATCCCGGCGGTCCGAGAGGGACCAGGAAGCTGCATATTCCTGTGTAGTAAAACACGAGTCATATGAGGAACTATTCAAAAGCACAGTACAACCTGTGTTTGGTAAGCAGCAAATAATAATATTTAGTAGAAGGAAGCATCAGCACTTGTAATGTACAGTTGTCTAAAAGAATAGTTGGGTTTCCAGGGTTTCTATTGTGTATCCTACTTAGACAAAGTCAGACAACTCGTGGGTGCGTGTGGCTGTGCTTGCAGGGTGAAGGTAGGTTGACAGGGAGTCTGGCCTCGCTGAGCTCAGCTGCTGCAGGTCTACTGGGATCCTCTTAAAAGAAGGGAAACACACTTTCTCTGAAACCGAGTGTTCATACTTGTTACTCGCTAGCCTGCCATTCACCATTTCTCTTCATTCTACGAATGGTCCAAGTAGATATCCATCAGCTGAGCTAAGCTAGGCTAAACTCACCGTTCAACGTACCTTCAAACTACACACAGATATAACAGGGCCTCCGGGTGGCATGGCGGTCTATTCCGTTGCCTACCAACATGGGGATTGCCGGTTCGAATCCCAGTGTTACCTCCGGCTTGGTCGGGCGTCCCTATAGACACAATGGGCCGTGTTTGTAGGTGGGAAGCCGGATGTAGGTATGTGTCCTGGTCGCTGCACTAGCGCCTCCTCTGGTCGGCCAGGGCGCCTGTCAAGGCGGAAGGGGGAACTGGGGGGATTAGCTGATCCTCCCACGTGCTACCTCCCCCTGGTGAAACTCCTCACCGTCAGGTGAAATGAAGCGGCTGGTGACTCCACATGTATCGGAGGCGGCATGTGGTAGTCTGCAGCCCTCCCCGGATCGGCAGAGGGGGTGGAGCAGCGACCTGGACAGCTGCACAGTGCCGATTCCGGTTTCTACTGCAGTGGTCATACTAGTTTCCTGTTTGTTGGCGCGTGCTATTGACAGTGGCATATTTTCCGCGATGCCTGCAAGATTTGCCGTGGATCAATGTCAACGACATGCACACAACTGTCGACAAACCTTCACCTGCACCTCCCAGCAAGCGGGTGAAAAGGTTCAAGTTGTACATATCAAGTTACGGCCACCATTATGAGGACGAGCAGACGAGCAGACGGACGGGATTGTGGACGTAACTGGATATGTACAACTTGAACCTTTCCACCCGTTTGCTGGCAGGTGCAGGTGAAGGTTTATTGACTCAGACATCAGGTTTAAAAGGCGTTCCCGGAGCAGCCGGAAGGTTTCATTTCACTGGGTTGAACATACTTTCTCATGGGTGTCATACATAGTTGATCTTAATTCTCTATATTCAAAGAACATTTATAAAAGTGACACGTGTTCCCCAGCTCCAGTGACACCGAGTCCACCTTCAGTCACCCTCCTCCATGGCCCTGGCGAGCTTGTGTGTCTGGCAAATGGTTTCAGGCCTGCACCGGTGAACATCAGCTGGTTCCTTGATGAGACTACAGAGTTGTGGAGCTACAACACCAGTGAGCCACACAGAGGACCACAGGGGGACTTCAGCGTCCAGAGCCGACTCCGCCTGCCCCCTGTTGACTGGCCACTCGGGGCAGTCTACACTTGCAGGGTGACACATGTTACCCTGACACTGGCCTTAAATTTCACCAAACCAAGTAAGTAAACGACTCATTGACACGTCACACGAGAAGATGAAACGGTTCTCCCACAAAATATCAAAGCTCGACCAGAAAGATGTCTCGTGCACTGGCGCCACGTGGTCCCTGTAGCCCGCGGCCGTGAGCCACGGTAGTTTGAACTCTTCTTGCTCTGAGCTGAAAGGGGGAGATGTGGGTTTCTGCACTGTGGGGTAGTAGGGCCTCATAAAACCCATTTTACTTTTTTCTCCATTCCGTTTTATTTTTTCCCAGTTTCGGGATTTCCGGTTTTCTTTTTTCCTGGATTCTCTCTTTTCTTCTTTGTTTAACTGTATAGATTTAATCATTTAATCACTGCCACTTGTCCCATGTCCCCTCGGGGGTGAAGGAAGTAGTGCTGGTTCTGATTAACTGTCTAAATTTAAGTTTTTACTTATTTTACCAGTTTCTTACAAGATATCGTTGTATAATAAATGTAAACAAGACAATAAAAACAATCATAAAATGTTAAAATGCTTCCAAAAAGGGCTTCAAATCTTAGAGACTGGGTGGACTTAACACAGTCGACCTGATAAAGGACAAACTCAGTATTCTATAAAATAATGAGCTCTCTAACGGGACGATGGGCTCAGCACTACTGTAACAACACCACATCTTGCACCACAGGACTTCACCATGGACAGGAGTGGGACTTGCAGCGGTCACTTGCTGCCTTCTCCTTCTGCCGTCGCCTCTTGTTCTGCTGCTTAGTGGCTTCTGGACTTCACCGGTACACCAGCACACAACTGCTTGGACAAGGACAGATCATTGTAATGATCACGTGACCATACCGGGCCTGTCCCATTACCCGCACCTAAGTTACCAGGGTTCCTAGTAAGCTAGGCCCTACTTGGTTGCATTTTCCTGTCTGTGGTAAGACGGCAAGTGTGGACCAAGGCTGTGCAGAACTTGTGAAACAAAGTCGCACACTGAGGTGTTGTTGTCACCACGTCACTCACGCTCCAGCTAAACACTTGTTTTAGCCACCGGCAAGCTGTGGGCTGCTGACTTCAAGATTATTCAGTGACATCTGCTCTCAACTTTAACACACTTACTGACTCACGAGGCGTCTGGGTAGTGTAGTGGTCTATTCTGTTGCCTACCAACACGGGGCTCGCCGGTTCGAATCCCGTGTTACCTCCGGCTTGGACGGGCGTCCCTACAGACACAATTGGCCGTGTCTGCGGGTGGGAAGCTGGATGTGGGTGTGTGTCCTGGTCGCTACACTAGCGCCTCCTGTGGTTGGTCTGCTCGGGGGGGGGGTGACTGGCGGGAATAGTGTGATCTTCCCACGCGCTACGTCCCCCTGGTGAAACTCCTCACTGTCAGGTGAAAAGAAGCGGCTGGGGACTCCACATGTATCGGAGGAGGCATGTGGTAGTCTGCAGCCCTCCCCGCATCAGCAGAAGGGTGGAGCAGCAAGCGGGACGGCTCGGAAGGCTGAGTTTGTTACCTCAGCCTCATTTTTTTGATTAGTCATCAAATATTCAACAATGAGGTGTAGTAAATGTGTAATAAGCTGTGCTAAGATGATAACAGGTGTTAAAAAGATAGCCTACATTAAAAACACTTCTTGTCCGTCGTTTCGGCAGCCATTGTTCCTCCAACACCGGCAGCAACATGGCGGCTACACGTGACTCTGGACACTGTTCTGGAGCGGTATCAGCATCAGGGTGCACCCAGTGTCGGTCACGTGGACTGTAGGCTGAACGCTTTTCAGATGTAGGACACACTTGGACCACATGGAAAGGTGCACTTATGACCACAGAGTTTCAGGGGTTCTGCATTTTACTCCAGACCCTCTACACACCGAGACCCCGTCTGCAAGCTCTGCAGAATGTCCAGGCCTCTGACGGGCGATGTCGTCCACTTTATACACATGGACTACGTACATACACCAGTGTGCTGCATGACAAATGACTTGCATTGTGAGAGCATGTTACCCCTGCAAGGGGTAAAATGTCCCTTCAGAAACATCTGGGCAGGGGTTTTATGTCTGTGGTGCAGTCATTTCATTAAAGATGGTCTTTAATTCGGCAAACATCATCTACTGTTACAGAACTTCTAGACCATGTGTACGTTGACCAGAACCAGCATGATGTTGTTATTCAAGATGTGGAGGAAGAAGACTGGTACATGGCCTTCACTTTCCTCCTGCTCTTCTTCATTTCCCTTCTCTATGGAGTGACAGTCACCCTCATAAAGGTGAGCATATGAGCAGCGGCTCTGAAGGGCTTTGGCAGCATTTTGTGTCACTGGTATGATTTACCTCTGTTAACATGAATACATGCTGGTTATATGCAGGTAAACTATTTATCCATATTCATTATGGTCTAAAACGTAAGACAGCACCCATCCTGATGTGTTTCCAGCCTGCTGGAACTTTCTGGTATCACAGCAGTTACACATGCTGTTCAGTTTTGTGCCAGAACCAAGATGAAATCAGAATAAGACAAACAAGATGTTGATATGGTGTCTTATGATATCTACAGTGTGTGTGACTTCAAAAAATGTGTTATTTTTAGTTAATTTCTGCACATATCTTACAAAAGACCATTTACATTTTTTAATATATATTTTTCCTTTCAGACTAAATGACATCCCAAGACAGATCCAACGGATTCCTGTCTATGGCCGGAAATGTGGATTTTTTTTCTTTCCTTTTCTTTCCTTTTTAACGGGCAGATATATACGTATATATAAAGTTTACCCATTCTCTTAATGTTTGTTCATGTAAGCTGATTTGAGTAATTCCATCTTGTACAGTCGAACCCGCTTCAGTGGAGAACAGCCTGACAACTCGAGGGTTGTTCACATCTTTATGCCAGAACAACGACGGCTCAGTCCAGACCCCTCTTAGACCACTCCGGTCTCTCCGGACCTGTCTTTCAATACTACTCAGCTTGATTTAGTGACGTGGACACCAAGTGGTCAGCACCGCTTCCACCCAGCCAGAGGGCCCCTGTGTATCCCAGCCCATCTGTGTGGAGATCCACGTGCTCCCTGTGTGTGCACGGGGTTGTGTTACACATGCTCTCCTCCCGCTGCACAAAGGTGTGTATTTTAGATGAAGTGGAAACTCTTAATTGTGTGTGGGATGTGCGTGTGTGACAATGGACGTGTCCGTTGTTCCTCTCTGACTTCCACCCTCAGCCAGAACCCCGAATAAGGTCAAGACAGTGACTGGACAGTGGATGGATGAATGGACGCATGGATGGAGTATAACAAATTATGTCATCTCATTAGTTTTTCAGTGTCATATCTGGTGTAGTAATGTGCATATTGGCAATTTGTCATCGCAGCTTTCGCCGCTTTCTACATTGCAGAGAGTAACACAAATACTAAAACATTACAGTTGTATTTAACTTGTCATGGCTGATGATTGAAAATGCAGTCACGTGTCATTTTCACCTCGTGAAATGAATTAAACTGTTTACATGAATTTGTGTGTCGGCGTGCTGATTATTCCCCGTCTGATAGGATATTAAAAGTGGTGTATAAATAACACTTTGATTGCTTGCTTGATATCAAAACAAACCACTCAACTCACTCGGGACCATCTATGCAAGGCATTAGTTTCAATTTTGTCTAACCGCTGCTGTTCCAAGAGTATCCACAAGAGGGAGCCATAGCCCCATTTTCAAACTTACATTTATTGGACTTGGCGTTTTATAAATCACAGAATCAGCATTTTATAAATCCAGTATAATTCCCATCCCTCCTCTGCTCCCTAACACGTCTCCTACCCCCCCCAACCAACATCCTTCGAAATAACATCAAGTACAAATAAATATATGACAGATATACAATGACCTCATTCACATAAACACACAAGGGAGAAAATAAAAATACACTAATTCTTATCTGTTTAAACTAATTCTTCATTGTTCTGCTGCAGTTCTGCTCCAACCAAGAAAAGATTAGGTTCTGAACTATCCAGTCTGTTATTTGGGTTAGGTTCTCATAGTAGGTAAGAAAAGGCCTCCAGACTCTTTCATATGTATTTGCTTTCCCCTTCAATGTAAACTAGATTGTTTCGAGCTTAAGGTGAAACATCATCTCTTTAAGCCATCTGGTCTGGGATGGTGGCCCCGCTCTCTTCCAGTTGAGGAGGATGTGACGGCGAGCTAACAGGGTAGTAAAGGCAACCACGTGGCACATTTCAGTCGACCACACTGCGTCCTCTGGCCTCAGTCCAAACAGGGCACTAATGGGCTGAGGGACAACTGTCATATTATACACGTCACTAAGGGATTCAAAGACCTTTTCCCAAAAAGTCTGAGGGCTTGAGCGTGACCAAAACATGTGCAGCCAGTTTGCAGTGGTGGTCTTCCACCGGTCACAGGTGGGATCAGTGTTTGGGTAGTACATCCTTGCCCGTTTCTCCTTAGTGAGATGAAGATGGTGAACTATCTTGAATTGTATTAGACCGAGTCTAGCACAAGGAGATGAGGAGTGCACTAGGTCGAGAACTGAAGTCCACCGGTCCTCTGCAAAAGACAGGCCGAGGTCTTGTTCCCCAACTGTCCTTAGGTTGTTTAGAGACTGTGGGTTAAAAGTGTTAATTACATCATGCATCCAGGAGATGGCGCCTGTGAGACTAGTGTTAAATCCTAAAAGAGCATCTAAGGGGGTGCTTGGAGGTGGCTCTGGGAAAGGGTGATAGCCTTTTGTACAAAGTGCCGAACCTGAAGGTGTCGAACTCCATTTTATCTTCAGCTGTAATGTTTCGTCTGTCCCCACGTGAAAGACAAGTCAAGTCATGTGTGGCAGTGGCACTGGTCTGTATGCAGATGCTCACAGGTTTGAAATCATCTGGAGATATCTAATGGCAGAAGTCAGGGCAGCACCTCCTGGACAACACAAACAGCAACAGTCGAAGGAGAGAGAGGGGAGAGAGGGGGGGGGAGAGAGGGGGGGAGAGAGGGGGGGAGACAACTGTCTGTGGTTGCGAACACTTGAGTGTGTGTGTGTGTGTGGGGGGGGGTGATCCGTCCAGCATCCAAACTGCTTATCCCACTGGGGTCGCGGGATGCTGGAGTCTATCCCAGCAGTCATTGGGCGGCAGGCGGGGAGACACCCTGGACAGGCCGCCAGGCCATCACAGGGCCGACACACACACACACACACACACACACACACACACACACACACACACACACACACACACACACACACACACGGAGTTAACAACACTGTGTTCAGTGCAACACAGTCCAAAAACTCCGCTGTCTGGATAATGAAGCCAAGCAGCGTGACTGTCGGAACTTCCGGTCTGTATGGGCTAGCAGTTAGCTTAGCTTGCCCCGCTTCCGCGTCCTGTCAGAACGCCCTCGATCGGTGCGTCCCTCTCGAGCGCTGCTCCAGGCAATGCCGTGGTTCTTGGGCCCACAGGCCTGTTCTGTTGGGGGGTGCTGGGGGAGGTTAGGGTGCCCCCCCGATGAGGAGGGGCCTGGGGCTGTTTTGCGGGGGGGGGTGCCCGGCCTGCGGGGGAACTGTTCTGCGGGGGGGGGTTTAGTGGTGTGCCGGGGCGGCTGTTCTGTGGGGTGAGGGGTTAGGGTGCCCTGTTGAGGGAACGCCCCGGGGCCCCGGGGCGCCCGGGGTTGTTCTGCGGGGGGGGGGGGGTCTTACGGTGCAGCGGGTTGTTCTGCAGAAAAAGAGTTAGGGTGCCCTGGGGTGGGGCGCCTGGGACTTTTCAGTGGGGGGGGGGGGTTAGGGTGCGGCGGGGGGCAGGGCGTGAGTGAGTGGCTCGAACGTGGAACTCATAAGGGGGAGTGGATATTTATTTTTCACCGTGATGTCATTTAACATTCGATAATCTATGCAAGGCCTCAGGCTGCCCTCCTTCTTTGCCACAAAAAAGAAGCCCGCTGCCACCGGGGAAGACGAGGGCCTTATGATTCCTGAGGCCAGGGACTCTGTGATATAATTGCGCATAGCCTCCTTCTCCGGGACGGAGAGGTTATACAACCGACCGGTGGGAAGGGCGGCCCCGGGAGGGAGATCTATGGCGCAATCATAGGGACGGTGAGGGGGGAGGGAAAGTGCACTGTCCTTACTAAATACAGGGGCTAAATCGTGATAAATGGGAAGAACACCAGTGAGATCCATGGGAGGAAGCACGGGTCTGAGGCCGCTGGATGGTGAGTGGGCGGAGCGAAGGCAGTTGACATGACACGCAACGCTCCAACCCAAAATCCGCCCAGTAGACCAAGATATGTGGGGATCGTGCCGTTCCAACCACGGTCTTCCTACCACCACGGGCGCTGTGGGGGCGTGCAAAACCAAAAAAATGCATAGTTTCCATGAAAGAGTGAGGGTGAGGGAAGCAGTTCTGTGTGTGATCTTACCGAATGAACGACCATCTAAGGCTTGGGCTGTGAAGGGTGTGTCTAGGGGGACGAGTGGAACGCCGGCCTGCCGGGCCAGCGAGATGTCCATCAAACATTCGTCCGCCCCCGAACCAGGAGTGCACCAATAGAGAGTGCATCGTTACCCCAGGTGAGAGGGACAGGAAAGAGCTGGTTGTGCTCCTTCTTGGGCTGGGGCTTAGGAAGGGTCGTCAGGCTCACTAAGACACCCCTCGCTAGTGAGCCGGGTCTTTTGGGCGAGTCGGGCAGGCCTTGATGTAGTGGCCCGACCTCCCGTAGTAGAGGCAGAGGTGGTCACGCATCCTCTGCTCCCTAACCTCCAGCAGGAGCCGTGACCGACCCAACTACATGGGCTCCTCCTCCGGCCTGGATCCAGAAGCCACCCAGGGTTGCGAGGGGGAGTGTGAGGGTGGAGAGAGCCCACGGGACGCTGGCCCAGGGAAGGCACCGGTAGAACGGACGGGGGTTGGTCTATGGGAGGGCCCAGTGCACGGGGCGCGTTCCTGGCGCCGCTCCCGCAGCCGTTCGTCTATCAGGAGGGCGATGGTGACGAGCTCGTTGAAGGAGGCAGGGCGGTCCCGAACCATGAGGTCTTTGATGGGCTCGCTCAGCCCCCTCCTGTACGTGCTCTTGAGCGCAGTGTCATCCCACCCACTGTCTGCCGTGAGTATCCTCACCTCCAAGGGATAATCTGCCACTGACCTGGCTCCCTGCTGGATGGAATGGAGGTGGCTGGCAGCGTCCTGCCCGTCAGCTGGGTGGTCGAGCACCAGACGGAACTCAAAGCGGAAGGCAACGTAATCCGAGGCGAGCCGCTCGATATGGCCAACCGCTGCTATGGCCCAGCTGAGGGCTTTGCTGGTGAGGAGGGACATAACAAGGGCTACCTTGGTCTCTCCTGTCCTATACCTGGCTGGCTGGTGTTTGAACAGGAGTTCTCACTGACCAAGGAAACCCCTGCACAGCTCGAACTCCCCACCGAAGGCCTTGGGGCAGGGGAGGTTAGGCTCGAACCGGGGGTCCAGTGGGTGTTGACTCGGGGGAGGAGGAACGTCGGGACCAGGAACGGGGAATCTGGAGGCCGAGCTGGGGGCAGGGACCGGGGCCAGAGCAGGGTGGTCGCTCATCCTGGAGACCGCTGTTGTGAGTGCAGCGATCTGCGCGGAGAGGGCGTCTAAAGTGCTCGTCGCGGCCTGGGAGCCGGACTGAAGATCGCTGATCTCTCCGGTGACACGGGTGAAGGCAGTAGTAAGCTCTGAGTGGAGAGAGGCAAGGTGGCAGCTGTGACTTCTTACTACTGCCTCTAGGGGGACGGGGCTCTGGGGCTTAGGGGTCGGGGGTGTCACAGGGTCCATCTGCCCGTTGGGTTTGCCTGGGTCCATAATGGCTCCGACGTTCTGTTATGCTCACGCACCAGAACCCGACCCGTGTGGCGAGACCCAAGGCAGACAGACACAGGATGACAGTTCAAAATCCAAAAGGTGGTTTTATTGTGGGAGGGGAATGTATGGCGCAAAAACGTTCTGTTAGTGGGATGTGTGAATAAACTATGTGTGGTGTCCCGTGGTTTGCGTGTATAACTATGTGTGAGTGTTTTTAGCCTATGTGTGGTGCGGTATGTAAATGACCAGGAGGTGTTGAAATAATGTGCGTGCACCTGGCAAGCAAGTCCAGTCCGTGATCCAAAAGGGGTTGTCCGAGGAAGTCCGGGTCCGAGATCCAGGAAGTCGAGTCCGAAAGGAGGGGTCCAGGTAGAGAGACACGGGGGGAGATCGCAGGAGAGGTCCGGGGGAAAAACGTGAAGGTCGCTGGGGACGAGGGAGACGCGGGGAGCCGTGGAAGTCGCGGAGGGAGAGTCGCAGGGTTCAGTACGTGGAAGCACGGAGGGGTGTTCTGGGAGACTTCTTGTAGGGGGCTGCCTGATTGCCGCAGGTGTGCCTGATGGATGATGGCAAACACCTGGTGAAGTGAGGCTCTCGTCTCCTCAGAGCGCGAGCCGAGCGCTCGGATGTTTCCGGCACGTCCGAGCTGGGGGAGTGGCTTGAACGTGCCGGGGAGGCAGCTCGGGGCGGTGTAACCACAACAGTGGGGCCAGTGACATGCTGCACAAGGTTCAAAGATTTAGAAATTTAAAAAAAAATCTATGACAAATGAGTTAAAGGATTATCAATATGAATGTTAAAATCACCAACTATAATGGCCCTATCAAATTTAAGAACAAGAGAGGACAATACCTCAGAGAATTCATTAAGAAACCCTGTAGATGAATGGGCGGGTTAATAAATGATTTGGGTTGTCGAAAACAATTTGAAAAGTTAACATTTCAAATTTATTAAAAGAACCAAAATAAGAGGAACGAATACAAGCGTAATGGTTCTTAAAAGCAGCTACTATACCCCCACCACGACAAGTTAACCGGGGATGCGTTCAGAAAATTATAGCTGGGTATAGGCAGAGCTCCACTAGAGGGCAGCACTCCCCAGGTTTAAATCTTTGAGAGTAAAAGACTAATCAGAAATGGACTGGGCATTTATTAAAAGAGCAAAAACAATTGGAATAAGGGGCTTAGTTGGACTGGTATCACTACAGCAGACTAACCAAATTACCTGGTCTGACAGTTGAAGACACACGATGCAAAGGGTGGTGGGTATTAAATCTTGGCCCACTCCTAACATGAATACTGTAGGAGCCATGGGATGAGCGAGAACTCGCCTTTAGAAGAGCTGGTTTAACACAGGGCAACCGGTGATAACGAACTGGAGACATCGTGTTTTGTATGACAAGGGTACCCCCCCCCCATTTTTTTCTCCCCAATTGTATTTGGCCAATTACCCCACGCTTCCGAGCCGTCCCGGTCGCTGCTGCACCCCCTCTGCCGAACCGGGGAGGGCTGCACCACATGCCTCCTCTGGTACATGTGGAGTCGGAGGGCTCGTCTTTTCACCTGACAGTGAGGAGTTTTTACCAGGGGGCTGTAGCGCGTGGGTTGATCACCCCATCCCCCCCCCCCCAACAGGCGCCCAAACGACCAGAGGAGGCGCTAGTGCAGCGACCAGGACACACCCGGCTTCCCACCCGCAGACATGGCCAATTGTGTCTGTAGGGACGCCCGACCAAGCCAGGGGCAACACGGGGATTGCCACCCGGACACCAGACCAAAAAGAACGTTCTAAGAAAAAGATGCAGTGGTGCGATGCTGTTCATAGACCTTTCCGTCTGCAATTGGCCCAAACATTACATGCTTCATTGCGTCACGGTTTGCCCAGTTATTTGTCACAGTTCGACATTGCTTATCTTGTAGAGAGGTGTAAAAAGCTGAGTCTTGAGTCCGCGGTGGTGTAGCGGTCTAAGCATCGGCTTTGTGTCGACGCAGTTGCCCACTGGGGACCGGGGGTTCGCGCCCCGGTCTGGTCAGATCCGACTATGGCCGAACTCGATGAAGCAGCAACAATTGGCAACGCGGTCTTCGGGAGGGGGGGCGGAGTCGGCTTGTGTTCGTCACATGAATGCGTCTCTGGGTGTGTCGTAAAAAGCAGGGGTTCGTCCTGGAGTCGCCTTGTCATGAAAGTGGCGAGGCGTCTCCTTCGAGACTGTCGGCGGGAGAGACGCAGTTGGCGAACGCATGCAGTACGAGGGCGGAGTTTGAATTAAAACTAGGGATGGATTGGCCACTAAATTGGGAGAAAAAAGGGAAAAAAAAGAAATTAGCTGAGCCTTGGTCCTTTATGCTGTGACATGCATATAGACGAGTTGTGTGGTGTGCTTGATGTACGTTCCTCGGACCAGTTAACATTGCTAGCGTAACAAGCCTGGAGGCCACCAAAGGAAAGACAGCTTCTGACTGACTGTCCTCAACTATGTCCTCATTCCCTGGTCGTAGTACAACGTAGGAATAATAATGCACTAAAAATCGTAACCCAGGTAATCGTGGGCCAGGCTGTGATCACGTGACCTAGGCGCTGGCTGTCGTGGGAAAAAATGGCGGGCGTTTCTTTTATTCTCCGTGGAAAATGCAACCCTAACCCTAACCCTAACCCTAACCCTAACCCTAAACCACCAGTTCATGCATGTAGCTAATACAGCCAATTCAGCTTTCCATTTGCAGCCTGCAACATTTCAGCGGACATGTTGATATTGTAACGTGCATGGATAAGTAGACACGTTGGTCCTTGATTAACGGGTCGGACCCTTTAGTCGAATGGTTAACGCTGTCGCTTGCGGTGCAGGGGATACGGGTTCGCGTCCCGGCCGTGGCGACGGTATCTCGGGCTGCCCCCCGAATTCGCTACAATATGGTTGTTTCTGCCACATTTCTACAGCATAAAACACCCTGGATACCAAAAAGACAGCAACGTTGCCCACGACTAATGTCAGGACGCTTTACTGTAAATAATTAGGCTATAGGCCTTACCTGTAGTGGAGGGACGCTGTTCTGCTCTGCGGAGGATTGCGCAGGCGCTCTGAATCGCTCGTGTCGTGGGACATTCTTAGGATAATCCTCGAAAAACTGTGCATAACTTTTCGTACGACATCACACGAACCGTTACCTCATAGCGGCGTCTCCAAAGAATGAAATTGCTGAGGTTTCCACACCCGAACTGCAGCAGCAAGTCCAGCTGAGTGTTTTCATACTTCATCCATCCATCCGTTATCCAAACCTCTTATCCTGCCGTCAGGGTCGCGGTGATGCTGGAGCCTATCCCAGCAGCCCCTGAGCGGCAGGCGCGGAGACACCCTGGACAGGCCGCCAGCCCATCACAGGGCCCGCACCTTCACACCTAGAGACGATTTAGTACGACCGATTCACCTGATCTACGTGTCTTTGGACTGTGTGAGTCTGAATCTGAATGTGTTCTGCAGAAGCACCTATCCGTCTTTCACAGCATCACTGGCTTTCCTCCGCCTGTTCTGCATGATCGGTTTGAAGAGACGGTACCTTTTGAACTGGCTCCGTCTGCAGAAATAGATTGATGCCAAGTGCTTTTACTTCTGACAAGCTCCGCAGCATTATCCACCCATATCCATACTCCTGTTCAGATGAGGTTAACCAACCCCACAGAATTCCTGAGACATTTTACTTAAAGAAAATTGGAGGAAATGGTCACGGAAATTGGACCCCGATCCCTCTGATGGCAGGTGGTATGGTGCCAGAGGATGAGAAAGAATGGCATAGCCACTAATTCCACAACATCTTTTAAGTCAATTAACAGTTTTCGTACTCCATTTTAACATATTTAATACGAGTTTCTTCTCACTGTGCAAATCATCCGAGTTGAGATACATTGGGAAATTCGGTTAGCCATTACTGGGAGTGACAATAGCTGGGATAGCACCCAACCCTGCATTGGATTTGGGATTAAAAGGGAACGAGGGGGCGTCCAGGTAGCGTAGCGGTCTAGTCCGTTGCCTACGAACACGGGGATCGCCGGTTCGAATCCCCGTCTTACCTCCGTCGTGGTCGGGCGTCCCTACAAACACAATTGGCCGTGTCTGCAGGTGGGAAGCCGGATGTGGGTATGTGTCCCGGTGGCTGCACTAGCGCCTCCTCTGGTCGGTTGGGTTAGGGGGAACAGCGTGATCCTCTCACGCGCTACGTCCCCCTGGCGAAACTCTCCACTGTCAGGTGAAAAGAAGCGGCTGGTGACTCCACATGTATCAGAGGAGGCACGTGGTAGTCTGCAGCCCTCCCCGGATCAGCAGAGGCGATGGGGCAGAGACCGGGACGGCTCAGAAGAGTGGGGTAATTGGGGGGAAAAAGGAGGCAAAAAAGGACCGAGGTAATGCAGGTCCGTAATTAAAAAAGGGCAACAGTCAAGAGGGCTTCTGTTACACACACACGATACCCTTCAGATAAACTTTCCCCACCCATACCGAACTAGGTGTGGGTGGCGCAGTGGTTAGCGTGGTCGCCTCTTATCAACAAGGGTCTGGGTCCGAGCCCCGGGGTAGTCCAACCTTGGGGGTCGTGCTGGGTCGTCCTTTGGTGGAGTTTGCATGTTCTGCCCGTGTCTGCGTGGGTTTCCTCCGGGGGCACCGGTTTCCTCCCACAGTCCAAAGACTTGTAGGTCAGGTGAACGGGCCGTACTACATTGCCCCTAGGTATGAATGTGTACGTGTGCGCGCGCGCGCGTCAGTGTTGTAGTCGAGTCACTAAACCTCGAGTCCGAGTCGAGTCTCGACTCCCCACTGTTCCGAGTCCCCAAAGAAGAGACCGAGTCGAGTCCTCATTACCCGAGTCCGAGTCATCAGGGTTGAGTCTGAGTCGAGTTCCAAGATGGGCTCCAGTGCTCCACTCGGGCACCGGAAAAAAAGCTGACATACAAATGATTATAATCCAAAATTAACATAGCTATCAACTTCTTATGCCACATTATAAGGACCTATTACAAAGAACTAAGAAAAACAGTCTTTACCAGTTAACAAGTCCGAGTCCTCATCTCCAACTTCCGAGTCCAAATGCAGTCAATGCTCGAGTCCAAGTCCAAATCATCAGTGCTCAAGTCCAAGTCGAGTCAGGAAAATCAGGACTCGAGTCGGACTCGAGTCCTACAACACCGGTATGTGTGCGTGTGCGTGTGTCGGCCTGCCGCCCAGTGCCTGCTGGGACAGGCTCCAGCGACCCCGCGCGACTCCGCGAGCAGGATAGGAGGTTGGGCTAATGGATGGATGGATGAAGCAGGTATGAAGGTTTTCATCCATAGTGAAAATTAAAAAAAAACAAGAGGTGAAATAACGAACAAGTGGTGAGACGCCCAAACCCTGAAATGTATCCTTTTTAATTTACTTCAAAATAAATACTACCACGGCAATGCAAGTCCACTAGAGGGAGCTCGCCCTAATGTTTTGGTAAGAAAACAAACAAGCAAATCATCGAAAGAAAAAAAAAAGTTTGGATACAAAAAAAAAAAGACTTCAGTTAATGCATCCATCATCATCATCATCATCATCATCATCGTCATCCTTCAACGACTGTCAAGAGGTGCCTTTTTCTGACTGCACAACATCCTGGTCAACACTTCCGGGGATGACACAAACATAGAAAGTAGAACATGTTCTCTGGTACAAAAAGGGCGACGGGGGGGGGTGGTGGGTGGGGGTGGCAGCACTGCAAAAAAAAAAAAAAAAAAAACATGACCATGGTCCCGCTGTTTTACTTCTTTTTTTTCCCTAAGAGGGGAGAGGGGGGGCTGTTGGAAGGAGGGGGGGCACGACCAGAAAGAAGAAAAAAACCAAAACAAAATCAAAACGTTACAGTGCAGAACTCCACAGAAACGTCACGTCCTCTTAACTAACACGCAACACACGCACGGGGGGCCCGCCGGGCCGCCGCCGGGCCGCCTCCGGCTCTGCGGGGAGGCCCACAGTGGACATGTGAGATGAGGTGGCGTCAACCCCGGGAAAGGGACAAGAAAAGGGGGTGGAGGGGAGGGGGGGGTCCAGTCTCTGACACGCTGTGGGTCTTTGCCGTTTCTGGTCATTTTGCTCTCGTCAGGAAAGTGGAGCCGCGCGGAAACACGTCCGCGTGTGGTCGCGATGCCGTGTAAAACAAACAAACAAACAAACAAACAAACAAACAAACAAACAAACAAACAAGGCATTGCATATTTACATCACAAAAGTGGGCCAACACGTTTCCTGTCCTCCCCCCCGCCGCCCCTCCCCCACACACACGCATACACACGCACACACGAGCGTCTCCACGGCTCAGTTTCCCCCACGCGCTCCGACGCCGCCGGCCCGCTTCTTTTCCGACAGTGTCGAAAAACGCCGGCACGCCTCTTCCCGTCCGGCGACCACGCTCCCCCCGGCGTGCCCCGCGCGCCCCCCGCGCATGCGGCGCCGGGCGCCCCGCCCCCCCGCAGGAGTGTGCGTCTTCTTCTTCTCGTTTTTACTAATACTGATCACGTTGCCTTCAACAACCTCGGTATAAAAATTCACAGCTCAGATTCCTATAATAGTGTTAAGGTGTGTGTGCTATGCAAGGACCACATATGCGGGCGTTTTCTGTGCAACTGTGTGTGTGTGTGTGTGTGTGTGTGTGTGTGTGTGTGTGTGTGTGTGGAAAAACTTGACTTTTCAGTTGACCAACCCCAAATCCTAGTCTTCCCCCATGCCGGTAAGCACAGATCCCAGCTGTTTCCTGTTAGCATATGTGTGTGTGTGTGTCCGTGTGTGTGTGTGTGTCCGTGTGTGTGTGTGTGTGTGTGTGTGTGTGTGTGTGTGTGTGTCCGTGTGTGTGTGTGTGTGCTACAAACAGCATAGGGTTGACCCACACGTCCCACATACAGTAAGCCAGGTGTCCTTGTGTAAACATCCATACTACTACATCTACAGCTACCACGGAGAGGAGGAGGGGGGTGGGGGGTGGGGAGGGGGGAAGACCAGGGGACGGGACTCGAACGCGCGCGTCTGGAAGGATGCGGAGGAAGAGGAAGGCCTGTGTGTCCAGAGTGAACGAGTAGAGGGAGGGAGAGGTGGCTCGTCCGTCCCTGCCGGCTGTGTAAAGCTTCGAGTGGTCTGAAGAACTGAGTTGAGTTGGATGCGGTTGTGCTCTGTGGCGCCTGAGTGAAACCGTGCAGTTTTCTGGCAGTTGGGTGTGAAGGTCTACAAACAATGAAGAAGAAGAAGAAGAAGAAGAAGAAGAAGAAGAAGGGACGGTTGAGGGGAAAGAGAGCGGTGGTGGCGGTGGGGGTGGGACTCGGGGCTAAAAACAAGAAAAAAAAAGCAGAGTATCGACACTGAGGAATGACACAAAGTCGTCCGTCTTCGTTTCCTTTCTCTCTTTTGTTCGTTTTGATCTTCTTCTTCTCTCTCCAGAGGGGGGGGGGGAGGGGGAGGGGGGGAGGGGGGGTGTGTGCACTGCCATGGCAATATGTGTGAAAGAAAAACGTGGGGAGGTTTCTTTTCGTCTTTTTTTTTTGTTGTTTTTTCGAGTGAACCACGAGCCATGCACTTATTCTCAACTAAGACCCCCCCCCTCCCCTCCCCTTTACACCCCCCCCCACCCCCGAACAACAACACCCTGTCGGTATGATACGAAACATCTGCACACGTAAGGCAACATTTTTGGTTTTTTTTTTTTTTTTTTTGTTCCCGAAAAACGGCTTCTTTCAAACCAAGTGCAAAAAAAGTCAAAATAATTTGAAGAGGGGGAGGAGGAGGGTGGGGTGGGGTGGGGTGGGGTGGGGTGGGGGTTGGGGAGGAACCCGGATCTACAAAGTCATAATGGTGGCGAAAGAAAAAATAAATAACAAAAACATTGCCTTCTGCAGTAAATAGCGCCGGAAATGGAGGAGACTTATTTTTTTGTTGTTTTTTTTGTTTGTTTTTGTTTGTTTTTTTGTTTGTTTTTTTTTTAGTGTGGGGAGACCGATCAGAGTCTACCCCACTGTGCAAAAACCTCTTTTAAAGTCCCTAAAAAGACTTCTCCCTGTCTGCGTGGAGGCAGAGAAGGAGAAAAAAGAGGGGAGACTTTTTTTTTTTCTTCTTCTTCCTAAAATGGCTACGTGTTTTCCTCAAAATGGCCACGAATGGGGGGGGGGGGGCGATACTGGCTGGCCTGGTGGGGCTCGGGAGCGCTCACTCCCGCCCGCTGGCTGAGTAGGAGAACTGGGGAAAGTGGGGTCTCCGCTCGCTGTCCGCCGCGTCCATCCCGTCTTCGTCGTCTAGGGGGAAGAGGAGGAACGGCAACAAGTCAGGGACAAAGCGCGGCGCCATAAAGAAGGTCGAGTCTTTCTACGGGACGACAAACTAATGTCCCTGTATTGCGGCTCACAGCTACACATTTGTTTACAACACAAACTGGACACTGCAGAGAGACTCACATTTTTCCGGTGGAGTGATGGTGATGGTCTGTGCTGTGAACTCCTCGTCAAAGTAGCGGGTGTCTGTCTCCGAGGAGACCTGGGGCATGAATGGCGGGACCAGCTGGGGGGGGGGGGCACAGGAAAACAGGTCATTATGACGTCACTAGAGGTGGCAGCTGAGCTGGAATGACAGCTCAACATACAGGTGTTCAAATCCCTCCACTTTTTGTTTTGTTTTGATCTTACAGGTTCAATACGAATGGCAAGAATCACCGACAGTTTTCAAGCACAGTTTCTTCTTTCAACATTTAAAACCATTTTAAAAAATTTTAACAAGCACGTTAAAGGAGCTATAGCCGGCAACGCTTTAAATTTCTTAGTACATCTCGACAGTAATTCATAGTACTCAAAAAAATCAAATGAAAAGAATCCGCCGTTCCTGTAAGGGGTAGGAGCTAAGACGACGACATCCAATCAAGCGAACGACCAAGTCAAATGACTGGAACGAGCGAGCCGCCCATCAAACCCTCAGTGACACACGCGTCCGTTATGCGCATGACAGTTGCGCGTACACAAAGGCTGGTTGCTAACACATAGCTGCCACATACGACTGGCTCGCTAGCTACCTAGCGCTACTAGCTACAATGCTGCTTGTGATCGCTACAACAACGGAGCCGGATCCTGAGGAATTCAGGAGACCGCCTGCACCAGCTATCAGCTAACGTAACAAGCGAAAAGAAAAAGAAAAGATCAACGTGGCAGAGGATTGTGTGCAGCATTGTACCACGCTGTCCGACGGGTTTCACACGAGGAGAAAACCTCCATCAATTTCACGTCTACGGGCCACTTGGCGAACCCGGCAGAAAAGCACCCACGATGCAGTGGGGACAGATTGTGTTCGAGATGCATTTTTGCTAACAGGCGTTAATGCAATGTGGAAATCCCAAACATAAAATCTGGAAGCAGAACTGCATTAAATGTCGTTTGCAAATGTTCGCCATCCTCCAAGTCCCATCTCCCTTTGCTGCTGTTGCTACACCTGACAAACCTTCAAGATGCGCTCCGCAACTGTTGTAACTTAGTTTAAACTTCATTGACGGTAAACAGACAACGGTACTCATAGCTAACTTACAGATGTACACCGATCAGTTCAAACATTAAAACCACCGACAGGTCAAGGCAATTTTATTTATATAGCTCAATATCACAAATTAGAAATTTGCCTCAAAGGGCTTTACAGCAACACAACATCCTGTCCTTAGACCCTCGCATCGGATAAGAAACAACTCCCTAAAAAATAAAAACTTTTAACAGGGAGAAAAAAGTAGGAGGAAACCTCAGGGAGAGCAATGGTATCGCCCGCTCAGACAAGCTTGCTTGGGGGTTTAGTCCAATCACATTGTGGCTCATTTGTAAACAGCATTTCAGAGCCAATCGAGGACTCTGCGATGAAGAGAATAACATGTTATAATGGTACTTGGGATATATTAGGCAGCAAGTGAATAGTCAGTTCTTTAAGTTCATGCGTTGGAAGCACGAAAAATGGGCAAGCATTAAGGATCTGAGCTGGACGACTGGGTCAGAGCATCTCCAAAACGGTATGTCTTGTGGGGTGTTCCCGCTATGCAGTGGTTAATATCTACAAAAAGTGGACTCCAAGGAAGGATAACTGGTGAACCAGCGATAGGGTCGTTGGTGCCCAAGGCTCACTGATGCGTGTGGGGAGTGAAGGCTAGCCCATCTGGTCTGATCCCACAGAAGAGCTACTGTAGCTCATATTGCTGAAAAAGTTAATGCTGGCTATGATAGACAGGTGCCAGAACACACAGTGCATCGCAGCTTGATGCGTATGGGGCTGCATAGCGACAGACCAGTCAAGCGTGCCCATGATGACCCCTGTTCACTGTCGAAAGCGCCTACTATGAGCACATGAGCGTCAGAACCGGACCATGGAGCAATGGAAGAAGGCAGCCTGGTCTGATGAATCATGTTTTCTTTTACATCATGTAGTTGGCTGGGTGCGTGAGCATCATCTACCTGGGGAAGCAATGGCACCAGGATGCACTTTCGGAAGAAGGCAAGCCGGCAGAGGCAGTGTGATGGCCTGGGCACTGTTCTGCTGGGAAACCTTGGGTCCTGGCATTCATGTGGACATTACTTTGACACGTACCACCTACCTAAAGATTGCTGCAGACCAGATACACCCCTTCATGGCAACAGTATTCCCTGATGGCAGTGGTCTCAGGTGGTTTTAATGTTTTGGCTGATCGGTGTAAGTGTGCCTACTGATGGTTTCTTCATCAAGTTTAGATTATGGAGCAGAGGAAGTAGACATTAAACCTGATTGTTGGATCCCTGTGTCAATCATTATTTTGCACATGTTCAGTTGTACCAGAATATCACTGAAGAATCCTGTGCTCACCTTCTTATCATAGACGTCTTGCCAGTCGACTGTGGAAAAGAAACTGTGACGCATGATCTCTTTAGCATCATCTGGCCCACCGCCCAGCCTGTCAAATAGTGAGAGAGGGAGAGAGAGAGACAGCAAAGGGAGAGGGAGGGAGAGAAGGAATAATAATCGTTAAATTCAGACATCAAGCGCTACTCTTCAAAGTCCTCGTCAATGGAACAAGAATATCCACCTGCTACTGATCCTAAAATAACTTCGCAGGGTGAACGAGTTCGCTCTCTTTACCTCTTTTCAGGAGTTTCTTTTTTCTTGAGGGAAAGATAATCACAGTGGAAAACTTAGCACAGTCGAAAACACCAACGTTTGTTAGACGACTGGTGTATAAGTTTATAACCTCTTCCAAAGCCTTGGAATAAATTGTATCAGCGTTTACAGTTTCGTTTTGTCATGTTTTTGGGGCACTGAATAAAACTCTCCTGTGATCGATCCATGGCATAGTGCCCAAAGCGAATGCCCCACCTTGCTGCTTATGACCTACTATGTTGCTAACAGTGTTGTAGTTGAGTCACTAAACCTCGAGTCTGAGTTGAGTCTCAAGTCCCCAGTGTTCGAGTCTGAGTCCAAGTCCCTAAAGAAGAGTCTGAATCGAGTCAAGTCCCCATTACCTGAGTCCGAGTCATCAAGGCTGAGTCGAGTTCCAAGATGGGCTCCAGTGCTCCACTCTGGCACCATAAAAAAGCTATCGATCATGGTGATCAATTTTATGGTATTAATATAACTATTGATATCTTATGCAAATTATAAGGGCCTATTACAAAAAACTAACAAAAAAACAGTCTTTATCAATTAACAAGCCCAAGTCCTCATCTCCAACTTCCAAGTCCAAATACAGTCAATGTTCGAGTTCAAGTCCGAGTCACCAGTGCTCAAGTCCAAGTCGAGTCACGAGTCCTGAAAATCAGGACCAAGTCGGACTCGAGCACTGCAACACTGGTTGCTAATGAGAACATTTCATTATAAGAGTGTATCTGTGTCGAGTGCTTGATGTGAATCTGTGGTATTGGTTTGTAAATGTTGTGGGGTTTAGCGGATGGCTGGTTACATCTGTGCAGCTGTGTTTCCATGTACTGTACAACGTTAAAGTGAGATTTTTTGAAGTTTTATCCACTCTGTGTAACATACACTGGCTATGGAAAAGAATTTCTTCCCCAAAGACGATGAACTCACTCTCTTTGTATGTCTTGTTGTGTATGAATCTATATGCATCTGTCAGTGTTGTAGTCGAGTCACTAAACCTCGAGTCCAAGTCCCCAGCATTCGAGTCCGAGTCCAAATCCCCAAAGAAGCGTCCGAGTCGAGTTCCCATTAACTGAGTCCGAGTCATCGAGGCTGAGTCGAGTTCCAAGATCTTAGCACTAACTGTTACTGAACATGAGGGTTTGCACGTGACTTCACATGTAGGTGGAACACATGTGCCTGCCCTTGCATGAAATTGAATAATGTTATGGTGTTAATATAGCTATCGATATCTTATGCCAAATTATTAGGGCCTATTACAAAAAAAACAAACGAAAAAAAGTCTTTATCAATTAACAAGTCCGAGTCCTCATCTCCAACTTCAGAGTCCGAATGCAGTCAATGCCCGAGTCCGAGTCATTAGTGCTCAAATCCAAGTCGAGTCATGAGTCCTGAAAATCAGGGCTCGAGTCCGACTCGAGTCTGAGTCCTGGACTCGAGTACTACAACACTGGCATCTGTACGCATGTGTTTCTGTACCGTTTGTTGGGGTCCTTGATGAGCAGGCCAGATAGCAGGGACTTGGCGTCGGCTGAAAGCGTGCGGGGGAACTTTATCTCCTCCATGAGGATGAGCTCAAACAGCTTCTCGTGGTCCTGATTGTAGAACGGCAGCCGGCCACACATCATCTCATATGTCACCACACCCAGACCCCACCAGTCCACCGCCCGGCCGTAGTCGTTGTCCTCCAACACCTAATGAGGCAAATAATCGACAATTACCATTTTCCAAATACATTTTGGGCATTTTAACATTGACTAGACAGGGCAATAAAGAGAGAGAGGGGTAAACGGGGACGAGTGAAAAGAGGAAGGAGCAGTGAAGGCCCTGAGCTGAAGTCAAACCCTAAATGCTGTGCTCAGATCGAGCCTAGGAGATGTGTAAATTAGGCTTTTTAAGGACAAACTTAAGTTACGGTTGTGTATAATGATGAATACTCTGTAGAAATTCCCAGACTTTGCATAGTGTGAGGTGTTCATCCCACAGAACTGTCAGGTGGTGTACAGTGTGACCTCTGACCTCTGGAGCCAGGTACTCTGGTGTTCCACAGAAGGTCTTCATGGTGGCAGCGTCGGTGATGCCCTCTTTGCACAGGCCAAAGTCGGTGATCTTGATGTGGCCATCTTTGTCCAACATCAGGTTCTCCAGCTGACCAGAAGAGAAGAGCCATTCTCATTCTGGTTTCACTCATTTATCCGCTCGTTAATTAATGCAGTACATCGCAGGAAAAAAAAAGAGACATGGGACACGAGTGACATCATGACACTCCAACAGTTTCTCGGTTTCTAAGAAAAATGTAAAAAGATTTTTAGGCTCAAAACCAGATGAAGAGTAGTACGACCAAGGCCATCAATTTGGCAGTTTTGGATTTTCAAAGTTTAATAACTTTGTTGGGAAAAAAAAGACACAGACCTGACGCTCCCCGGATGCCCCTAAAATTGCACATATTTGATTTAAAATGAGTTTTAGATCAATTGCGCAACATAATTATGAGAGGATCTACCTAAAACCACCATGAGCCGTCAAAAAGACGGCGCGTAATTTGCATGTCATGTCAGTATTTATGACGTGTGTTGTTTACGTCATTTCCTTCGTGAAGTTCGTTGCTCTGTCCTAGAAACACACTAGCGCCCTCCAGTGGAGAGAAATAGTCTAAACTTGATGCGTGATTATGTCCAACATGTCTGGTTACAGACGCTGTTTCAGACGCACCAGGACTACCACCGAGGCGCTCCAGGGTTTACAGGCGTTGGGCAGCGGCCATTTTAAATTGTTTAAAAACAGTATTAAAGTCGTTAAAATGTTACTTTTGGTGTCAGTTTCATAACAGACATAGCAACACATGTAATGCGTTAATATCTCAGCTGGGTATTCATCTTGACACAATATAGAGTTTAAAAACCGTGGGCATTCTAGTAGGGTTTTTTTGGGGGGGGATTTTTTTCACCCCCTTTTTCTCCCCAGTTGTACTTGGCCTATTACCCCACTCTTCCGAGCCGTCCCGGTCTCTGCTCCACCCCCTCTGCCGATCCGGGGAGGGCTGCAGACTACCACATGCCTCCTCCCATACACGTGGAGTCGCCAGCCGCTTCTTTTCACCTGACAGTGAGGAGTTTCACCAGGGGGACGTAGCGCGTGGGAGGATCACGCTATTCCCCCACCCCCCCAGTTACCCTTCCCCCCTGAACAGGCACCGCGACTGACCAGAGGAGGCGCTAGTGCAGCGACCAGGACACACACCCACAACCGGCTTCCCACCTGCAGACACGACCAATGGTGTCTGTAGGGACGCCTGACCAAGCCGCAGGTAAGACGGGGATCCGACTGGCGATCCCCATGTCGGTAGGCAGCAGAATAGACCGCCGTGCCACCCGGAGGCCCGCTCTAGTAGTCTTTAAGTTCCGGCCATTGTTTGGGACTCTTTCAATGGTTATTTTCAGTTCTTTCTTTTCTTTACATGTCACGTTTTATAGGCCTTGTTACGTTTGTTAGGTCAGCAATGTGTGTTTTCCGTTTTGTTTTTCAGGTCATATTCTCCCTTTTTCAATTTTGTTATTCAAGTTTGACCACGTCTCCGAAGTTTAAATTGTTTAAAAACAGTATTAAAGCTTTTAAAATGTTCATTTTGGTGTCAGTCGTTTCCTAACAGACATGCTAACATATGCAATCGACATTAATATCTCAGTTGGGTGTTTATCTTGAGAGAATGTAGAGTTTAAAAACCGGCCGTCATTTTGACCGCCCATGGTCGTTTTAGGTAGGCGTGAACTCCCGGTCGCTCTCATGTTACATCACATGTTCAGGTGGGGGATTTCTGCAGTCGGTTTACTTACAGCTTTAAGTTTTGATATCTCAAACACCCATTAGTGATGTAAATGACGATGGTCTTCGTTATTATCGATTAACCCGTCAATCATTTCGATTGATCGAGTAATCGACTCGTCTATAAAATGAAAAATGACAGACGTCCATTACACAACCCCGGAGCCGGGAGTGGCACATTGTTCAAACACAACCTCACACAGCAGCCGCAATCTCCCAGACGACATCCAGCTCGGTGGTGGTTTACCTTCAGGTCTCGATAGACGATCTTGGCAGAATGAAGGTAGTCCAGAGCGGACACGATCTCGGCGCCGTAGAAACGGGTGCGGTCCTCTGAAAACACTCGTTCTCTCGACAAGTGGAAAAAAAGCTGCCAAGGATAAAAAAAAACACATCAGTGTGAAAAGTGCAAGAAGGAAACCCCCCGTCCCCCCGTCCTAGCAAGAAGAGGACCCTTTATTCGTCATTGTACATACATACAACAGCACGTGTTTTCTGCAGCTAACCCATCCTATGCTGGGAGCGGCGGGCAGCCGTAGCGTAGCGCCTGCAGACCAACTCCAGGTGATTTTTCCCATTGCCTTGGTCAGGGGCACAGACAGGAGGATTAACTCTAAATATGCATACCCCCCCCCCCTTTTCTTCTCCCCAACTGCACCCGTCCAATTATCCAACTCTTCTGAGACATCCCTACCACGTGCCTCCTCCCATACATGTGGAGTTGCCAGCCGCTTCTTTTCACCTGACAGTGAGGAGTTTCACCAGGGGGACGTAGCACGTGGGAGGGTCACGCTATTCCCCCCAGTTCCCCCTACCCCCAAACATGCGCCCCAACCGACCAGAGGAGGCGCTAGTGCAGCGACCAGAACACATACACACATCCGGCTCCCCACCTGCAGACATGGCCAATTGTGTCTCTAGGGACACCCGAGCAAGCCGGAGGTAACACGGGGATTGAACTGCCGAGTTGGTAGGCAACGGAATAGACCACTATGCTATCTGGACGCCCCAACATGCATGTTTTTTTATGGTGGGAGGAAATCAGAGCACCTGGAGGAAACCCACCGACACGGGGAGAACATGCAAACTCCATGCAGAAAGGGCCCGGGTGCCTGGGGTTCAAACGTAGGACCTTCTCGCTGTGAGGCAACAGTGCTAACCACTGGGCCACCATGCTGCTTTTTTTTTTTTTGGAAGCAGTTTTCCTCTGACGTGGAGGCGTGAAATCTCATTTTACACTAAAACACAAAAATGAAATCAGCTAATGACTTCCCCTCCAATGCAAATCAATCTGCAATGAGAATTTTCTGGAATCGGGTAAGAACTGGTTTGACATAAAAACAATTTTTAGCAAAGACAAAAATTTCTAATGGGTTATGGGTGACACTCCAACAGTTTCTTTTGTTTTCAATTGTCAGTGATTTTTGTGGCGTCTTTGTGGTTGGACGGTTTGGAGACAAAGCAAGAGAGGCAAGATTGAGATGGGTTGGACATGTGTGGAGGAGAGATGCTGGGTATATTGGGAGAAGGATGTTGAATATGGAGCTGCCAGGGAAGAGGAGAAGAGGAAGGCCAAAGAGGAGGTTTATGGATGTGGTGAGAGAGGACATGCAGGTGGCTGGTGTGACGGAAGAATAAGAATAAGAATAATAAGATGAGGATGATGATGATGGGTATATTGGGAGAAGGATGCTGAATATGGAGCTGCCAGGGAAGAGGAAAAGAGATTTATGGATGTAGTGAGGGCGAACATGCAGGTGGCTGGCATGACAGAAGATGGAGAAGAAGTAGAAATAGTAGTAGTGGTGGTAGTAGTAGTAGTAGTAGAAGAAGTAGTGGTGGTGGTGGTAGTAGTAGAAGTAGTAGTGGTGGTGGTAGAAGTAGAAGTAGTAGTGGTGGTAGTAGTAGTGGTTAGTTGTAGAAGAAGTAGTAGTGGTGGTGGCAATAGAAGAAGTAGAAGTAGTAGTGGTGGTAGTAGAAGTACAAGAAGTAGTAGTGGTGGTGGTAGTAGTAGTAGAAGAAGTAGAAGTAGTGGTGGTAGTAGTAGAAGTAGTAGTAGTGGTGGTGGTAGCAGTAGTAGAAGTAGTAGTGGTGGTAGTAGCAGAAGTAGTAGTGGTGGCAATAGTAGAAGTAGTGGTGGTGGTAGTAGTAGTAGAAGTAGTAGTAGTGGTGGTAGCAGTAGTAGGTTTGTGTGGCTGTGAAGCAGCAGTGGATTACATCAGACTCTCCTACAACGAGGTGCTGCATAGTTTTAGTGGTCTCTCTCAAGCTGCTAGGTAAGACTAACAGTATAATGTGATGAAAGAGAAAAGTGACGCACTACCTGTGGTTTGTGGTTTCTCCAACACAGATACCAGTTCCGATACTTATGAGAAGCCTAAGTGTTTTTATGAGTCATCCCTACTATAGCATGTCAGCGAGTCTTAAAACCCTTAGAGCTGAGTAACATGGTCAGAAAATACGTTGTGTGTAAACAGTATCACAGCTGACACAAGGCAAAGTCATTTCTGCCTCGCTAAATTAGTCAGAATCCCACACTGATAGTTTGTGACTCAGCCACAGGATAAGGCTGGCCTCTAACCCACTGTAATGTTCATAAACCTAAGACATGACTAAGCCTGTCACTTTTCACAGAACCTTCTTGAGTGTTGTCTTTTCCCTGGAAATGATGCGTGTATGTGACCTTGGCCCAACTTAAATCCGGCCATGCGTTTATGACGTTCAAATCTTTTCGTTCTCTCTCCACAACATTCATTCGCCGCCTTAACTGTATCGTCCGCTCATGTGTTTTCGACTTGCGTTTGCTCTCCAGAACTCTCGATAAGAACCCACAAGAGCCGACGCCTCAACGCCGTCACCGACACTAAAACTGCCCCACCCCCACCCCCCCCCGTGCCTTTCAATGGTGGATAAAAGCTAATTTCATTTCGTCTTCCAGAAGCTTCTCTCCAGGATTTTGTGCGACTCCAGCTTCTCTTTATAGAAGCACGCCGCAATCGACCACATCTCTTCAGTACGAATCAACGCCAGCAGAGAGCTGACACAAGTCCTGCTTTCAACAATCCCAAGTCCCACCGACTGTTTCCGATGATGTCTGACACACTTTGCTGCCTTGAAGTCAGTAAGAACATCAAAGACATGAAAGGCAACGGGAAACATTGTTGTGCTCTGGTCGTCTGTAGTCACTTGCCACCGAGGGAGTCTTGGAGGAGGAAGGAGAGTACAGACTGCACTTTCCTCTTATTTTGTGAAGAAAAGGCAAGTTCATCTTGTTAACCGACTTACCAAAGAATCGTCTTTACAACAGCTAAACGTTCAAAAACCAGTATCACAACTGCTGGGTTACTGCAGCGACCTCTCACCTCTCCTCCGTTGACGTATTCCATGACGAAGCACAGTCGGTCCTTCGTCTGGAATGAGTATTTCAGCGACTGCAAGACAAGGATTGTTTTAAAGTCACAAATGTTCAACTTTAAAGTTTGTGTATTGTTACTGTATAGAATTACATGACTACACATTCCCAAGGAGACACGACATTGTGGCACGTACATCAAGGATAGGACTTTTTGCCATCTCATTTTCTTTATCCATTACCATTTCCTTTGATTACTTAACGTATTGTAGTGAATTCAGGGGGCAGCTGGGAATCCGCCGCAGACGGGAATGCGCTAACCAGTCGACTAAAGGGTCCGACCCCCAGGGGCGACTACACTAACCAGTCGACTAAAGGGTCCGACCCCCAGGGGCGACTACACTAACCAGTCACCTAAAGGGTCCGACCCCCAGGAGTGACTACACTAACCAGTTAACTAAAGGGTCCGACCCCCAGGGGCGACTACACTAACCAGTCAATTAAAGGGTCCGACCCCCAGGGGCGACTACACTAACCAGTCGACTAAAGGGTTTGAGTGGTTAGCTAAACGGCTAGCAAGTCTACTCATTCATGATTGTTACACTAGCCCAGGGGTGGGCAGTCTTATCCAGAAAGGGCCGGTGTGGGTGCAGGTTTTTGTTCCAACCAAGCAGTTACACACCTGATCCCACGAATCAACCAGAAGAGTCTTTGCTGAGGAACTTGATTAGGAGACAAAGGTCTGTAACTGCTTGGTTGGAACAGGAACCCGCACCAGCATTCTGGATAAGATTGCCCACCCCTACACTAGCCCCCTCCTTCAGGAAGCGCATCCCCGCGCTTCAACATACCAGCTCCCTCACGTCTCTGGGCGCAAGCACTCCCGATGGTCCTCACAGTCTCACCATCCCACTTCTGACACCAGTGTAGTGAATTCAGGGGCAGCTGGGAAGTGAACCCGGGTCTCCCGCACCATGGGCGACTGCGCTAACCAGTCAACTAAGGGTTGGACCCTTTAGTCGACTGGTTAGCTTAGTCGACCCGGGTTCGCGCCCCGGCTGCGGCGGTTCCCGGTTGCCCCCAAAATTCGCTACAATATATAAATGTTATATTACTGTAAACTTGTATATTTCCATACATTTAATCTTCTTTATTTTTCAAATCTGATTGTTTAGAGCATCCGCCAGTAAGTATTTCATTGCACTGGCTTCACATTGCATCCATTTCCTGTAACAAATGTACCCGAGACATGAAACTCTGCAGTAACGAGGCACTTTTAAAGGGCTTGACACAACTTGAAAAAACAGGCCGGATGAATGCGGTAGTATTAAGCTCATGCTACCAGTTTAAGTCCTTTTGCAATGTGCCTATGAAAGGACTCCGCGTTAGAAAGCGGATGGACAGTGCCTTCTCTTATCACAGCACTGCAGACAGCTGAGGGTTAGTTGAATTTTGCACAAATCAAGATCCAGCACTCAAATACACATGGAACAAGACATGTATATTTACATTTACATCGTGGGTTCCTTCTAAATGTTACAGTGAGCCATGCACATTCCTGGTAGGTGAGAAATGTACTCAAACTAAAACAACGAATAAAAATGGACCGATTCTAAAGCGATTTTGGCGACTGTGACCAGAGTACTCACAGGTACAGACGTAACTGACACGTTTTAATGCAGCCTTCATGCGACCATACTCACAGTTAAGAACGGGTGCCGGGTATTTTTTAATACTCTACTTTCTGTGAGTGTGTGAGCGACTTCATCCTGTGGTAAAACAGAGAGAGGAGACAGATGAGAATCACCGTGATGAGTCAGGACACAAGACGAGCACGGCTGCCGACGAATTCTTGCATCTCTACGGGCAAGAGCGAGAAAAAGCGGCGTGCCGAAGTTCACCGGAACCAGCGATGGTGTTGAATATGAGGCTGATGCTAACAAACAAAACTGCATGACAACAATGGGAATTTCCACTCCAAAATCTCATATCAAGCAGAGAGGTCACTACATAACACTGGGGGGAATCCACATATAGAGGCGTCATAGATCTAAATAACTGACAAAAAAAAAAGAAAGAAGTAACGGCAGGTTTCTCTGTAAGCGGTTCAGCACAAACTATGCGAGTCATATTTTGTAAGCAAGACGCGAGTGAAAGCTGTCTGTGCATCCTGGCTTTAATTTAACGGCAACCTCAAAACGTTGAAATCAAGCACAACATGAGAACAGCTACCCTCCACTACCCCTGTTTTGGTTAAATTTCCTGTAAGATATAGATATTACCAAAAATGTAAAGTCGTTGAGCACTTAACACTCAAAACAGGAAGCAAGGAGGTACCGTCACAGCTCCACTTACTTCTGTATCGACGGTCTTAAGTAAAACATTGATGGAAACACACTGTGTAGCCTTCTTTACAGATTTTGTATGGTAAATATTTCAAAGTCTTTGTAATGCAAATCTGATCACGCTATGCACATATATGCTGTGCATTAAAACACAGACTAGAGGGATTAAAAGACTTGTCTGCACAGACCAGTGCAACAGCCTCACCGATGAACACAACCGCATGTCTGCATAATGTCACTTCGGGTGTAGACTAGTAGTTAAAATCCTTATCAGCCATTTTGATATTGATCCCTTGCAAACAGAAACCTCAGCAACGGAATAACGTTTCCTTTTTTTTGGATACCCCCCCCCCCTTTTCTCCCCAATTGTATCCGGCCAATTACCCCACTCTTCCGAGCCGTCCCGGTCGCTGCTCCACCCCCTCTGCCGATCCGGGGAGGGCTGCAGACTACCACGTGTCTCCTCCGATACATGTGGAGTCGCCAGCCGCTTCTTTTCACCTGACAGTGAGCAGTTTCACCAGGGGGACATAGCGCATGGGAGGATCACGCTATTCCCCCCCCAGTTCCCCCTCCCCCCCGAATGACCAGAGGAGGCGCTAGTGCAGCGACCAGGACACATCCCCACATCCGGCTGCCCACCTGCAGACACGGCCAATTGCATCTGTAGGGACGCCCGACCAAGCCGGAGGTAACACGGGGATTCGAACCGCCGATCCCCGTGTTGGTAGGCAACGGTACGGACTGCCACGCCACCCAGACGCCCCCGCAATTGATTAACTTTATCGTTATTATTAGAGGAGCCCTTTGAATACAAGTAAAAAGCACTTTGCAGTCAGTAAAATGACAACAAAAACAGTGTCAGTAATTGGATCAAGAACAGAACCTTGGCTATGATCACTTCCTTCTTCAAGATCTTCATGGCATAGTAGGTGCCACTTGCTTTCTCCTTCACCAGAATGACTTTCCCAAAAGTGCCTTTGCCCAGTAGTTTCAGATAGTCAAAGTCATTCATTGTCTAGGGGGAGAGAGAGAGAGAGAGAGAGGCAGAAGGTTTACATGAGGTCTGGAAAGCTCGAACCAGAGACATCTCCTCTCACGACCAGAGGGGAAATGTTTGGAACGATCACTGTAAACTGCAAGATCCCAGAGTCCAGTTCAGTGGTGCTGTTCAGTAACCAGCAGAGGGCTGTGGCTCTACAACTCCTAGACCCGACTTCGTGAAATCAGGTGCTCTACAGTCGCGCTATTTTCAAATTCTTACATTGGGAATAACGGACGATTTTTGAAAAACGCAAATGACAAAATACAGAGGGATGAAAATACATCTTTTCAAATGCCAAGCACTTCTTGTAAACCCTTCCATTTTTTCTATCGTCCTGCTCACCGGGAAATGCCCCCCCCCCCCACTCTAAAAACCAGTTAAGCATAGAACATTTGCATTCTGTTGTTTTTCGAGCTCAATGCACTTCAAGTGTCGGCAAACGATCCTGGGTGGAATTTTGCAAGAGCTAGCTTTATTTAAAGAAAAACATCCTGCAAAAGAACCAGCCCCTCCCTTCTGCCCAACAGCCTCACAGACAGGCAAGTAGGGAACAATACAGCACATAGGGGCCAATGGAGATGCTGGCTTGCAAAGAACTCTCCTGATTGGCTGATAAGGAGCAGGTACGGAGGACATTTCCCGTCTCCATTTACAGTGTCTAGGGTGGCCAGTGTATTAACTTAACTTTTGGGGGTAGAAAGGAATTGACCAAATTTCGATTAAAAAGTGTCCTAAATGAAAATCACTGATAGCCACTTTAAAATGTGGATAAAACCATGGCTACCGGCCCGTCACACGAACAAAGAACTACAGTTAAAAACAAGTTGAGGAAAGTCAGATCACACAAAAATCAAATATCATTAATAACTTTTGGATAAAAATGAAGCAGCCATGAAAGCGCCGCTTCCATGAAAAACAAATGAAAAGATGTGACCCGGGTCGACAAAGGAACCCGGTTACACCACTGCGACGAGGACCGCCCAGCCGAGTTTAGGTGCACATGTGTTACCTTCCGTTTGTGGTGGCTGATGGAGGTGTCCATCTCCTCCTCGTTGACATTTTCAATCTGTGAGGTGGGGCTGCAGAGGATCCCCTCCTCTTCCTGCTTGGCCAGAGACTCGGCAACCATCTGGATGGCCTCTGCCCACTCGTCCCTGCAGAAAAACAACATTGAATTTGGACCGTTAATGAGGTACCTTTTAAGGCATAGCAACAAAAAAAATCCCATTAACCGTCCATAAAATAATACATCTTTCCCATATTTCCGATGCTCTCTTCCCAGACTGCTCCATATCTTGGGACTACTTTTTGTTGCCGAAGCGCTGCCTATCAGCTGTTTAAACAAATAAAATGCACTACAGTCGGTGACCTCGGAAAGGCAATCAGCTTTAATCTCTCTAATACCCCCAAGTGTTGTTTTTTTTGGGGGGGGGGGGCCCAGTTTTACTTGGCCAATTACCCTATTTTCCGAGCCGTCCCAGCCCCACCCCCTCTGCCGATCCGGGGAGGGCCGCAGACTATCACGTCTCCTCCGATACATGTGGACTCGCCAGTTGCTCCTTTTCACCCGACAGCGAGGAGTTTCACCAGGGGGACGTAGCGCGTGGGAGTATCACGCCATTCCCCCCCCCCCCCCCAACAGGTGTCCCGACCGACCAGAGGAGGCGCTAGAGCAGCGACCGGGACACATACCCACATCCGGCCTCCTACCTGCAGACACGGCCCATGTGTCTGTAGGGACGCCCGCCCAAGCCGGAGGCAACACGGGGATTCGAACCGGTGATCCCCGTGTTGCTAGGCAACGGAATAGACCGCCGCGCCACCCCGGACGCCCCGCCGTGCAGTGTTTTCCCACACACTGCCTGGCTTTCGCTCTCAGCTAAAGGGCCCCACCTCTCGCACCCCGTGCCTCCTGTCTTTCTCACTTGAGTGACCCATGAAAAGACCGAGATAGAAGTCCAGACCGGCTCGCTGGCGAGGGGGCAACATCGGATGAGGACGCAGAGGCACAACTTATGGCGAGGTTGGACGGATGTGCCGACGTCTAAGGGCTCATTTATGCTCCCTTTACGTACGAAAACACAGACGTCCATTTCAAACGGGGGAACCGCCACCGCCCACATACTTCCATGCGTCCTTCACGTTGGCGTGGGTGTTCAGAAATACATCCAAAAGAGCGTCAAACCTTCCCGACACCAGCGAACACGGCGACGGGGGAGGTGGTCCTTATAACGTCCCCGTGATCGAGCGACGCGACGCGTCTAATATTTCCACCATCTTTTAAATGTCTTCGTGGTGTCTCGCCGGTCTCGCTCCAGCTACTGGCGTCACTGCTCCCACTGTTTCCGGTGACCCCTGCTCGGTTCGGCGCTGGGGGGGGGGGGGGGGGGGGGACGGCGTCCGTACGTCCGAACTCCGTAAGGACGAAACGAGCGCGGGGTACGGACAGAAGGCTCCGTCCGCGTCCAAAGCCGTTTCCCACGTTGAAGCTCCAATGAGGCCGAGGCCGACCGGCGCCGTGTCCCTGCCACGTCGGGGCGAGCCTCCGCCACGTGGCACCCCTACTCTCCCGTACCCTCCGGTGGCCTCTGGGTTCTCGGTTATGGACGGGGCTGAAGCTGCCGAAGCAGACGCTGGGGAAACTTAATAAAGCCACGCACAAGTAAACGTAAAGGTGGGTGCGGACGACGCGGGGCCTAACGGCCCGCGGGGGGAATGGCAAGCCTCGCGATGAGTACTGCCATTTCGGGAAACCGCCGCCCCGCTTTCTCCGGAACGACTCCAGACCAGTGAGAGAGGAGGGAGGAGGGAGGAGGGTGGGGAAGACGGGGCCAGGACGGGACGCACCTCTCGTCCGGGGAGTCCACGTGAAAGGTCCTCTCGATGACCGTGGTCCACTGGAGGCAGCGGATGATGAAGGTGTTTGGTTTGGGTCGCTCGGTCTTCATCAGCTGACATTCTGAAAGAGAGAGAAAGAATGTGAAAGAGAGCAAGAACAAGAGAAACAGAGGAAGACATATACACTGTGTACACACACACACACACACACACATATATATATATATATATATATATATATATATATATATATATAAACTTGCTTTATTGACAGCTAGAGTTGGGGATAGAGAAGCACACGAGAGGCCGACGGTGGCAGCCGCAGAGAGACACAAAGAGCAACGCTGCGACACACACGTGTTTCGTTAGCGCCCTACTTTCCAGCGCCGGGCGCACAACAAACAGAGGAAACCGAGGACCTACTTGCTACGGAGAAGTTGTTGAGGGGGTAGGCCAGGTCAGCGTCCTGTGGCTTGTCCTTGTAGCCAATGAAGGAGCCGTCTGCCTTCAACAGGAAGTAGCGCGGTCGCCAATTCTTGATGTACTCACCTGCGGGGAGGAAGCCACACAAACACGTCTCCTTACATTTGAACGGCTGGGATTTGCCCCGCTGCAGCTTCACCCCACCAGGCCTGCACCGCTTCACTTTAGTGTGCGACCGTGTTTACCACCGTACACACAGACTGTACACTGACCAGCCTGCACACACACACACACACACACACACACACACACCTGTACATGTGGAAGCTTGTCTTGTACCCAAGTGCATTGATGGCATTTCTTTTTTGGGGTGGGGGGGTCCCCCCCCCCCTTTTCTCCCCCCAATTGTACCCGGCCAATTACCCCACTCTCTAAGCCGTCCCAGTTGTTGCTCCACCCCCCCTGTGCCAATCCGGGGAGGGCTGCAGACTACCGCATGCCTCCTCCGATACATGTGGAGTCGCCAGCCGCTTCGTTTCACCTGACAGTGAGGGGTTTCACCTGAGAGCGAGGGGTTTCACCTGAGAGTGAGGGGTTTCACCTGACAGTGAGGGGTTTCACCTGAGAGTGAGGGGTTTCACCTGACAGTGAGGGCTTTCACCTGAGAGTGAGGAGTTTCACCTGACAGTGAGGAGTTTCACCTGAGAGTGAGGGGTTTCACCTGAGAGTGAGGAGTTTCACCTGAGAGTGAGGGGTTTCACCTGACAGTGAGGAGTTTCACCTGACAGTGAGGAGTTTCACCTGACAGTGAGGGGTTTTAGCTTAGAATGAGGGGTTTCACCTGACAGTGAGGGGTTTCACCTGACAGTGAGGAGTTTCACCTGACAGTGAGGGGTTTCACCTGAGAGTGAGGGGTTTCACCTGACAGTGAGGAGTTTCACCTGAGAGTGAGGGGTTTCACCTGAGAGTGAGGAGTTTCACCTGAGAGTGAGGGGTTTCACCTGACAGTGAGGAGTTTCACCTGAGAGTGAGGGGTTTCACCTGAGAGTGAGGGGTTTCACTTGACAGTGAGGAGTTTCACCTGACAGTGAGGGGTTTTACCTGAGAATGAGGGGTTTCACCTGACAGTGAGGAGTTTCACCAGGGGGACGTAGCACGTGGGAGGATCGCGCTATTCCCCACAGTCCCCCCCCCCCTTACAGGCGCCCCGACCGACCAGAGGAGGCGCTAGTGCAGCGACCAGGACACATACCCACACCCGGTTTCCCACCCGCAGACACGGCCAATTGTGTGCGTAGGGACGCCCGACCAAGCCGGAGGTAACATGGGGAATCGAACCAGCGATCCCCGTGTCGGTAGGCAACGGAATAGACCGCTACGCCACCCGGACGGCCCATTGATGGCACCCTATGTATGAAATCTGCTACATTAATGAAGTTGGAAGGTTTGATCTCTGTATGCTAGAGGGCTTAGGATGCCCCCCATCCCTCCCTCCTCCCATTTAGCTGGTAATCAACAGCTGAATGGCCACTGCATACATCCTCCATGACAATTAAGACCATCAAGGCTCCATGACCACCCCCCCCCCACACACACACACACAAGACAGCTCAAACACCTTCAGAGCAATGGTGGGACGATGATAAAGACCAGAGCAGGAAAGGCAGTGGAATCTGGGAGGCAGCTCACATGAAAACAGTTTCTCTCCTCATGTGAGATGGAGGGGGGGGGGGGGCGCTTGTATTGTACACCGAACACAATTCTAACACACTTCCAGTTCAGGGGTTTCTATTTGACACTTTTATCAAGAGCAACTTACACAGGGTGGGAGAACACCATATGCCCAAATTCCTTCACCACCAGCATTACATGGAAGTGACACCAAGGGTCAAAGGTCAGAGCCACAATACACTCACAGCATTCCTATGACCGCAAGATGGTAAATATATATACGACAGAAAAAAATGTAAAATTAAGATTTACGAGGACACAACTGCTCACAAGACTGTTAAATAAACCACACAAACGAACACAACCACAATTCAGGTGTACAATCCTAAAGAGGGATTCTAGCTTCCAGAGCTCAGAGTTGTAAAATGCGAGCTCACCGACAATGCTGAAACATTTCGTTTGCAACGTCCCGTGGGACGGAAAACAGTCAAGACGCCAAAAGTGCAGTGAAATCATGCGGTTCCTCGAAATACTGCAGCTCACAGCTCTGAAGATGTGCTCACAACCTCCAGCACCATTTCCTTTTAGCATTTCAATGTTAGCCTGTTTGTTTGTGCACACGATGGAAGACGCGGGGTCGAGCTGCTATGTGGCGCTATCGCTCCATGAGAACGTGTGTCCCAGTGGTTTACAGACGCCCAGTGATTGTTTTTTTACCCCAGTGGAGCTTATGTATGCTAATAGATGCTGCACAATGTGACAACTGGGCCAAAGTATGTCAACCTGACCAAATCACTATCATTCTAATATTAGTTTACACCAAGGGTCCGGGTAGCACAGCGGTCTATTCTGTTGCCTACCAACACGGGGCTCGCCGGTTCAAATCCCCGTGTTACCTCCGGCTTGCTCGGGCGTCCCAACAGATCCCAATTGGCCGTGCCTGCGGGTGGGAAGCCGGATGTGGGTATGTGTCCTGGTTGCTGCACTAGCGCCTCCTCTGATCGGTCGGGGTGCCTGTTCGGGAGGGAGGGAGGGAGGGAGGGGTATGGCGTGATCCTCCCACGCGCTACGTCCCCCTGGTGAAACTCCTCACTGTCAGGTGAAACGAAGCGGCTGGTGACTCCACATGTATCAGAGGAGGCATGTGGTAGTCTGCAGCCCTCCCTGGATCAGCAGACGGGGTGGAGTAGTGACCGGGACAGCTCGGAAGAGTGGGGTAATTGACCGCATACAAATGGGGAGAAAAATATATGTGTAGCGAATTTGGGGGGGCAGCCCGGGAACTGCCGCAGCTGGGACGTGAACCCGGATCTCCTGCACCACGGGCGACAACGTTAACCAGTCGACTAAAGAGTCCGACCCATTAGCCAAACACTAGTGAGTCTATTTATCCGTGCACGTTTTTTGTATATGTATAATATTCTACACCAAAACTGATACCACAATGTGACTATCAAATAGAAAATATCAATTCATAGCGAAACATTATTCTACAACACAACTAATTATATCATTACAAAGGAAATAAGACGTGAACAAGAACATCATCACTGCAAGCTACTACCGCTGTGCAGTCCAGATAAGCGAGTACCACGGTGGATGTGTGCCCAACAGACTGAAGGTGCATGGCGACTGGAGGTGCAATGAGGAGCTTCCTCTAGTAGTTTGCATTGTTTTCAATGGAAAGGTCCTGCTTTCAGTGCACTCCAGCCAATACAATGACAGGAACCTAGGACCACAACTTGACCCCTTTGCTATGGTTAAGATCATTTCAACTCGTACAGAAACGTACAGCTCACCACTTCCGAGTTCGGCCAACCAGTAAGAACGAAGGAGGGGCAGGACCGGAGGGGGGGGGGGGCTTCCGCTTAGAGCAGAGGTGAAATCAATATAGTTGAAGAAATTCTGTCGTGAAACTTTTCCCTGCAAAGCGTCAAACTACGGACACCTCCTCCCGCAGCGTGGCACTGGCTTCTCACACAGCTCCGTCCAAGAAACCCCAACCCGCACAAGTGGCGTTTCTTTGAAAGAGGCTTCCGGTCGACACACAACTTCATGTTTTATGTGTTCAGTTGGCGCGAGGCCCGCATATTTACAGTTGCTCGAGTTGCACGCGGCTCATAGGAATAATGGTACGACCCGTCCGGGGGGGGGGGGGGGGGGCACATGGAATTTAATATCGTATCGGTGTTGTCAAATGCTTTCCAGAACTTCTTTCTTTTCATTTTCAAGCCTCGTTGAGTACGCTAACGTCAACGTCCTGCTATCAAGTTTTGGTTTCTTTTGCCTCAACCCGCCCCCCCCCCCCCCCGCCCCATGAGTCATGTGCTCATACACATGACTAGATGACTAGATGTTTAGTCATGTGTATGAGCACAGAATAGCAACATTTCCAATAGGTTCTCCAGAATTTTTTTTTGTTGCGATTACCCATCTTTGCAAGGACTGAAATGGATCTAACTCATGTCGCCTACTTTTCCAGACCTGCGCAACAAGACCCGAGTTCTGAACTCTACGGAAAAGAAGAAGAAGAAGCAGAAGAAAATAATCAGAATCTGCTTCATAGTCATGTAAATCCAAACAAATCCGGTGTTCACTACGTTCCAATTTCTATGTGTGCGTGTAAAATATATATATATATATATATATATATATATATATATATATATAAAAATAGCATTGGGTACTGGAAAACAACAAAGTTTGAGTCCGTCAGAGGTACGGCGCAGAGAGCCGCATGCTTCCCATGCGGCTCTGGGAGTACAGTAGGTGCCTCTATGAGGGCTGTTAAGCCTCTATTGTCAGAGAACACGGAGGTGGCGACCTAAACAACTCGGGGACTCCCAGGGGCCGAAGAGGAAGGAACCGAAGTGTTAGGTCATCCTCTGTTTGCTCACAGAGCCGCAGGGGGAACCTGGCACTGCCTGCCAACCCTCGACTCTGAGCTGGAACCCGGAGACAAACACACATCCAGGGCAGCGTTTTGAAAAAGCACAGGCCACCTGCCAAATGGTGCTCGGCTTGGGCTGCGTGTTGATTTAGCCGCTCTACATGCAGCTCTGGCAGGAAAACAAGTATTGTTTGGTGGTTCTTTCCCACAATTGGCCGGTTAAACGCTACGATCTGAAAAGCCACCCTGGTGCCGGGGGGCAGAGTCGTCTTGCGGTTGGTCACAGGTTCCCATCTGTACATGCCACCGCGTCTGCCCGCCGTCCTACGGTGGCTCATTTCTAACCTGCTCCTGCACCGAAATCCTCGGTCTGCGCCACTCCACCCATCTTCTCGCCACGACACGTCCATTAGAAGTGCCGTGACGTCTGCGCTGGCTGCGTGCAGGAAAGCGACGCAACCAAGGTCCAGCTGCGGCCACTGTGAGGGGATCCATTTGTTTTTTGCAGTTCAAGTCTGTACTTTATTTGTTTTTTTTTGAAGACTTGAACGCGGAAAATTCCCACCACGTAGCCTTGCAAACCGCCAAATCAATATCTTGAAGTTTTCCCCCATTAATCAAAACAGAAAATGAAGCTATTGAGCAGGCTAGAGTCGTCAGTATGTTGCGTTATTAGCATGAAGACCTAGCCGCCTCCCCACAGTCTGACTCAAGCTACTGCACACTGTCCACATATCAACGTGCTGTAGGAGTCATGTGCACAACAGGCGCGATGGAGAAGCGGCTGTTCAAGCGTCGACGGCACGCCGCCGAATACTCGGCTACACAGGAACCGGCACGGGCAACAACGCACATCTTTTCGTCCCGCCGACACGCCGCCTCTGCAACATGACCAGCGTGGCCCTATAACAGGTCATTAGTCATGTCAGCTAAATGCATAAAATGACATGCAAATTAGGACTCCAGAAGCTACCAGCCGCTGAGGCGCACAGACTCGATAAGTCGGGCTTCCTGCCGTGCGCCAAAAACAAAACCCCAAAACCCACGTGAAATCACAAGTACATCCTACACCACGGGCGCATCAAACCTCTGACGCGTGCAAGGCGTGATGCGAAACCCGAGCGAGCGAGCGAGCGAGCGAGCGAGCGCACACCATGTGTTGGACAGAAAAGCACAGGCAAAAACGAAGACACGCTTACCTCTTTTCTGGACCCAGCCCTCCTTGACGACGTTCTGGTCGCTCATGGTTGCGTCTCCTCGTCACCTGTCCCGGCGCTGTGACACTGGACCCTGATTGGGCGGGAGTTAGGGGGGGGGGGGGGGATGAGGCTGGGTCAACGGTCCCTCTGTCCGTCTAGCTCCGAAACACACTCTCTCTCTCTCTCTCTCTCTCGTTCTCACACTAACTAACCTAAGGTGTGTCTTCTTCCTGTTGTTTGTTTTCCCCTCACTCGCTCCCCTTCTCTCCACACCTCTACTGCTCTCGCTCACAATCTGTTACACCCTACACATACATTCTCCCTCTCCCACTATTGTTCTTTTTTCACTCGTGTTTTTTGTTTTGTTTTGTTTTCTTCCGCCTCCAAAACAGTCCAGTGGTAGGTCTGCCTGAAGGGCAACAGGGAGAGAGAAGAGAGAGGACAGGGGAGAGAAAAAGAGGGAGAGAAGAGAGAAAGAAGGAAAAAAAAAAACCCAACAGGTTTCTGGATGGTTCTTGCGCTATGTGTCCCTCTCCTCCTCCTCCCCCCCCCCCCTCCTAAACCCTTACATGAAACCGGGAGTCATTGTTAAGACCCAGGACACGCTTCCCGTCCCGCGCCCTGCCGGCCCACTGGCCCAACACTCCCCTTTCCTCTCCTTCTCTGGCTTTCTCCTCTCTCACTCTGTCACTCTCACTGTATCAATCTCTCTCACTCTGTCACTCTCTCTCTCTCTCTCTCTCTCTCTGTGTGGCCTCTGTCCTGCAGGAGCATGGCTCCGCTGTGCATCGTCCCTAGAGTCACCTCTGTGGATTGTTCTCAGGGATTCTCGTTAGGACACAGACACAGTCAAGTGACCACCAAGGTCACAGCAACAGATGACCGATAGGCAAAAGAAGACACCGGCTGCTCCTGAACTCTCCCGGGTAAGGGGGGACGCAGCGGCACTTGTCTGCAGCACGTCAACCACCAATCTCTCCAGTGACAAATCCCATGTGCCCAGTAATAAGGAACCCCCCCCCCCACCCCGTGTATCCATCTTTCTAACCTCTGCTCAGTCTTCCCGTAGTCAGGCTTCTCCGGCGTCTTTGTGTCAATAACCCCTTGAAACCTCACATCTGCCCTCAGTCTGAGAAGGAAAAGTGTGGCTCCAAACTTACTTGGGTGGCTTCAGTACAGGTTTGAAATGGGAACCGTCAATGTACAGACTCGCTTTTATCCAATACCTGGGATTCTGCTGGGTCCAGCACCTGTCTAGAACGGCATACTGGACGAGCTTCTTACAGGTTTGATTTTCATACCACAGCCACTCCCACCTGAGAGCATTTTTGCAGCCTGCCTCGGCAAGGGAATAACAATGCAGTTATTGGGGTCAGAATAGTCATTTCCATAAGCTCTCTCTTTCCTACCCTATAGTGACTCAGTTGACAGTAGAAGCAAACTGGTTCTGGTCCTAATTTTGGTCTGAAAGACCCCTTGCGGGCCCTAGAAGCCAGTTTGGGAAGCAATGCCCTTAAGCAACCCCGAAACCCCAATGTTACAGCTAAATCATCTTCACAGCCTTGCCTGTGTGTTCAGAGGGGCCGTTTGCCCACATAGCAGAGACCTGTCAATCATGCATTTGCATAGCCGACACTTTCGGGGCAGAGACAATGCCCAGAAGCATATCAAAAGAGGAAACTGATCAATTTCAACAACAACAATAACAGAGAATCTTGTCAGCGCTCGAGTGGCTGAAAACAAGTGAGCGTATATTTCCCAGTCACGGCGCAGGGCTTAAAGGGAGGATGCAAGGCTGGGGAAACAAATGGGAGCCATCCAATGACAACAAAAACAATGGCTGCCAGGAGCAGGACCTTCTCGTTTTTGAGGGCAGCAAAAACTGATCAGAGTTGTGCCCTTGGTGCCACACACGACCCTGTCTCCACATGCCCACGTTTGCCCCTGCTGAGCTGCACACAGCGCACACAAACAACCAAGCAAACAAACACCCAAACAACAGCTTTTGTTTCAAGGGCGTGTGGTGTCATTATCTGTTACATAATAACATCCGCTTGGCGTGCTCCCGTTACACTGAACGGGCGATACACATATGAAGGGGTCCGGACATTAATCCCGTTCATTAATTACCGATGAAAGGCGCAAAAATAGGCGCGATGGTGTCCGGAGGGCCCAGGGAAACGACCGTGTGAGCCAAGCTGGCCCTGCTATGTCTCGGCACGGGGGAGGGGGGGGAGATGCGCTAGCTAGGCAACGAACTAGCGGCGTATGCTAGCTGGGGCTAGCATAGCATGCTAACGCTAGCTGACGGGCGGTCTACCCTGACGTGGTGTATCCCCCCCCCCTCCCCGCCGTTGGAAGATATTCCTGGGTGGACCCCCCGCATCCTTGTCTACCAGCTCCGCTCGTCCGCAAGACACCTCGGCGTGTCTAGAAACGGATGGCGTAGAGGCTCCACGCCCGTAGACGGGCCGAGGCCAGGCATCACTAACCCCGCCACGGCTAAGCCCGTACCTTGGCGGCGGCGGCATCCCCCGGCGCCGCAGAAGAAGCGCGTCCGCGCCGCTAGCATGTTGCTAAGCACGGCGCGCACAGCTCCTGCCGTCCGCGCCGCTAGCACGGTGCTAGCACGGCGCGCACAGCTCCTGCCGTCCGCGCCGCTAGCACGCTTGCTAGCACGGCGCGCACAGCTCCTGCCGTCCGCGCTCCGGCCAAACGCTCTCGCGTGCGCCAACACCGCTGCGGGACCGAGCTGGGAATGCCCGCGTGGCCGCCTCATTTTAACACATGTCACATGTATGCGACATGTATGTGACACGAACGTTTCCGCACATATGGACCATTGTTACCTGGTAGTGGAGAAACAAGATCACAGGGACGCCCCCCCCTCTCTTATGGGCACTGAAGCATCCAACGCGGCAGGCGGCTTTTCTGTCGGCCGTGGAGCGGTCAGTGATGAGACCAGCCAGAGGACAGTGGCGCATCCATCGCTGCTGCTGCTGCTGCTGCTGCTGCCTCCAGACCGCGGTGCCCCGAGAATCGCGGGTGTGAGTGTGTGTGTGCGCGTTTTTCTAAACAGAGATTGCAGCGACGGACCTTCTCCGGCTCTCCGCCACAAGCTCCGGCAGCCGCCGCTCGTTGGGAGGAAATCTCGTGACGTCACGCAGTTTCGGGGGCGACTTCCCTCTCCTCCTCACGGCATCCCAGGCGCTTTTTGTCGGTCCCCGGCTTTTGTTGCGGTCCCCCCCACCCCACCCCGCACCCCCCGCCCCCGCCGCCGCCGCTCTCCCCACCACCCCTCTCCTCCTTGTCATCGCATTGCCAGATTAATGGGGCCGATTTCGATGACAATTTATTCGTCTGCAACCGCTAAAAGGACCCTGGTGTTTTGTTTCGTTATATCTGGCCGCGGTGCGGTGCAAGTCACACACCAGGTTGGGGTTTTTCATGATGAGGATGCGAGAGACTTTTGGTGCTGTTGATTTACTTGAGGACTGCCAAAATGCAGCCTATATAGCGCTGCATTGTTAAGAATGAATGGTTGCTTTGTTTGTGGGTCGCGGTCAAAGCCTGCAGACCGAACAGCTGCTCCCACGTTTAAAAAGGACCACGCCGGTGTTTTTACGTGTTTAACCCAATTAACCATGAATATTACTCCCGACCATTTTCCAAAGCTTACCCTAGTTGCCCCCCCCCCCCGTGTGTTTCCCCACCTTGCAGGCAGCCATTACTTTTCATTCATTTCAAACTTAACTTGCAGAGACTAGAACCTTTCTTGAGGAAGGTAATCCGCCCAGTCAACAGTTAGTCGCCTTTGCGTTGCTATTGTGAAGGTATAATGCAGCTGAAAACCTTGGAAAACTAAATTCCCCGCTTTCGACGACAACTTTGATTAAAAAAATAAAAGCAACCTACATGTTAAATAATTGAATTATCTGAAACTTGCTTGAGATGGGTAATCTATCCCTTTCCTGAAACTTGCTTGAGATCATCCCATTTGGGCTACTGATCAAGTTTCAAAATCTCTGCAAGTCGTCTGTGAATGTTCTCATTCATCCGGGTCATGGTTGTCCAAAGGAGTTGAATCAAGTGCAAGTGGACTTGGTATATATCAGTGAAGACGTTTCGCCTCTCATCATCCGAGAGGCTTCCTCAGTTCGTGCCTTTCTGACCAGACCAAGCTAGTCTGACTGGCTGCTGATGAGACTCAGAATTTATCCTCTAGGAGTCGTTGTCAGAGCTACTGATATGCGTGGGTCTTTGTGATCCGATGTTTACCAACGCCCGTCGCTAACAGAGCCGCAGATGCGAGTGGCTCTTTTCATCGGTACGACCTGAGGAAGCCTCTTGGATGAGAGGCGAAACGTCTTCACGGATATACACCAAGTCCAGTTGCGCTTGATTCAGCTCCTCTGCAAGTTGATTTCCATACCGTACTAAAACGAATGGACACTAGTGCCAGCGTGGAAGGGAGGAAAGCACTTGCAAAATAAATCTGAAAACACAATTTTCCAACATTTTTTTTGGGGGGTGAAACCTGGTGAGTTCGGATGCGGTGCCAAACTACCGCGTAGCTGTGGGTGGGGCTAAGCCCAGCCAATCAGAAGGCTTCCTTCTCTGACTTATGTGACCAATAAAAACAAAACAATTCTTACTCACCATGTGATGATGATGATGGGTAAGCTTTTTTGAGTGGCAGAGCATTTGGCCAATGGCCAGATTGCGAGCAGCCCCCCCCCTTTCACGCATTGTACAGTCCGCGCATTGCGCAGAGGAACAGAAGCCCGCTCTCCACTAGCTAGCTAGCTAGCTAGCTGCGTGTAGCTTAAGATAAAAATCGCGGCTAAACAAAGCGGTTTACTTAAGTTGGCCACAAAAAGAGGTGAGGATCAGGAGGAAGGAAAGTCAGCTCCAGTTCAGGCATCAATTTCCACTCACCACCCACACCGAGCCCAGTCATCTCCTGCGGTAACCATCAAAAGTAAGCCCATGTACAATTTCGGAACATGGAAGCCTAGCGGGTATGGTTTTAGCTGGGTGTACAATTGGATTGTATGTCGACGTTGAGGGACCCAAATGCAGATAGCGGAGACAGGCTGGGCGAGAACCATGCTTTAATAACGCAAACCAACTCACTGAACTGGATAACAGACAGCAAGGAAGGCTCGGGACGAGGCATGAAGCATCCGGCTACCAGAAGGCAGTCTGGCAGAGGCGGCGCAACCCGGGGGAATGTCGCTGCTGGGGAGCCAATCTGGGAAATGGGAAACAGGTGAGCAAGGCAGGGGCAGGAACAGAAAATGGCAAGCCAATCCGAAAATGGGAAACAGGTGAGCCTTGATGACTCAGACCACACAACCAGGACCAGGACCAGGACCCGACCGCGCACAGGTCGCCGACTGGGCATAACGCACACATAACGTTGTACCATTTGCATACGGCAAAAGGGCTCTCCTGCCCCACACACTGTTTAATCCAAATATAGTCTAATTAAAAGGGCAGCCTCACCACCAAAATTAAGTAATATTAGAGACATGCTATTATTCCCAAATCCCCGTGTTAAAGCTTTTAAGTTGTCCATGGGAAATTGATAACAAACTCGTTATTTAATTATCTGAATGTACTATATGTCAGATTTACATGGGGGGGGGGGGGGGGGGACTACACTGGCCTGGGACCTTAAACAGCCCAAACATAGACGGTGTGCATGTAAACCTCTTTTTTAGTCTGGACCTCAGTCCCGACCGGGCTCACGCGGGTCCCCCCTGTGCTACACGGCGGTGCTATAATGGCGTCGGCCGTCGTGTGCTCCGACGGAGCGGTGGCGGCTGCGGGAGCCGTTAGAACGGGACCCTTCCTTGACCCAGAGCCCAGGACAACTGACCCCCAGCGTCAGTGGCCCTGCGTGTGCCTCGAATGCTGTGTTTGCAGTCACGTGATTCCGATGACGCGCGAGATTCAGATGGAGGGCAGGAAGTGAAGAGCAGAACGGACGAGACGGAGCCGGTTTAGCCCGAAGTGTGCTAGTTTAGAGGAGAGAAGAAGGCGTAAACAGGAAGTCAGACATAGTCGGACATGATCCTTACGTTAACAGGAAGTCAGACATGTTGGACATGATCCTTACGTTAACAGGAAGTCAGACATGGTGGATATGATCCTTACGTTATGAAGAGGGGTTTCATTTTTTGACGAAGTGGTCGCTGCACACACGCGCGTTATCCGACTCCGCCCCTCCCGACCGTAGACGACGGGTCGCGAGCCCTTTTTTCCGGCGTTTTCGGTCAATTTCTTGCATCCCCCCCCCCCCCCCCGTGAACAACAACTTTTGGTACTCATTAAAATCCTTTTGTGGTCTCTCAGTTAATGACGCCAAACATGGGCATTTCGACAGTTTGTGATAGTGCTTCCTATGTAGAAATCACTTCCTGCCCTCCAGCTGTAGTGCGTGACGTCATATGCAAACAGCTCTGTGTGTGTGTGTGTGTGTGTGTGTGTGTGTGTGGCCGCCGTGCCAGCCAATGCGATGCTGTTAATGACCGTCTTGGTGCCTGTAACATTACCTCTGATGGTGTATAAGGCGTGTATAGTTAAACGGTGTAGCATTCAGGCAAGTATAGATGCATTTGCCTATGGTTAACATATTCGTTTCAGAACCTATTAAGTATGATTGGCCTTGGGCGGGCTGGGCCCACCTGATTTTCTCTGTGCCCACCCACACTGTGATTTCTGCCTACGCCACAGGTTCCAAATAAGCAGTGGGGATTCCTCATCAGGAGCCAGATTCACACTTTAAGGGAAAACAAAACCTTCTCAAGGGCCTTTTTTTCATAACTTCAGTGTTAAGGAAAAAAATTGGCTATGATACTGTAAAAAAAGGTTCTTGTGTATTCTCCCAACTTTCCTCTTATGATTCTTCCGAAGGGAAAAAAACGTGGACTCTTTAAATGAATGTTCTCAAACTTGTTCTTCGTTTCTTTACGTTTAAGACGATCCTTCACCTTTCTCATCATGGTTGCAGTGAAAAGTTAAGTCTCCATTATCATTCATTTCAACACATTTTAGACAAAAGTCTCTATAGCTTAAATTCATTCATTCATTTGTGTTGCCTTTGATGCAAAGGTTGACTTTCATGATCCTCCAGCAGTTTCGGTCCTCAGCCTTGGTCTTGAGTTTTTCATGTCTTCTCTCGCCACTCCATCTCTTTGTCATCTGCCACATTATGCATTATCGTCCCACTCCTCTTCTTCCTTCAGTCATCCCTTCCAAAACTCTCGTCATCAGGCTTCCACCAGACCCTCTCAGAATGTGCCTCGCAAACTTAAACTTTTCCCCTGCAATCTTCCTCATAAAATACCTGTCTTCTCCTTCCAGTTCCAGAACCTTATCATTTGGCATAATCTTCTTCTGCTGATCTTGAGCATTCTCCTGACGCATCATGTTTCACGTGCATTTATCTTTCTTTTTGCTTCCTCTCTCGATGTCCACGTTTCTGATTCATATGCAGGAAAGATGTCGGCTTCAAGGATCGTTTTCTTTACTGTGATGCTGCCTCTTAAAAGTTATTTATTCTCCAAGAAAGCCATTTTTGCTTGTTCAGTTCTGCATTTAAATTCCTTCAGACAGGCGTCCTGGTAGCGTAGCGGCCTATTCTGTTGCCTACCAACACAGAGATCGTCGGTTCGAATCCGCGTGTTGCCTCCAGCTTGGTCAGATGTGGATATGTGTCCTGATCGCTGCACTAGCGCCTCCTCTGGCCGGTTGGGGCGCGTGTTCGGGAGGGTAGCGTGATCCTCCCACGTGCTGCGTCCCCCTGGCGAAACTCCTCACTGTCAGGTGAAAAGAAGCGGCTGGCAACTCCACATGTAACGGAGGAGGCATGTGGGAATTCTCAAGTTTTATTTTGATCTTCTCAACGTCACCTTTTCTCATAATCATTGCTTTGGTCTATTTTCTGTTGAATGCCGTTCCATATCTCTTGTAAGCCTGATTTACAACTTCTAATTTGTCTTGGAGTTCCTGCTCATCTTCTGCCAGGAGAACTGTATTGTCAGCATACCAAATGTTTGTCAGTCTCTCCCCGTTTATCTGTATCCCTCTCCTTTCTTGTAGTGCTTCTCCGATCATCCTTTCCATGTACAAAATAAAGAGAATTGGAGATAAAATACATCCTTATCTTATACCTCTTAATATGTCTCCTTCTGTTTCTCAGTTTTTCATAATGACAGTTGCTTTCTGGTTCCAATATAGATTTTCTATGATTATTTCATGTGCCAGAATTTCTTCATCGTTCAGTATCACAATTAGTTGCTCATGATTTACCCAATCGAAGGACTTTTAATTGTCTTTGAACACCATGTAAAGTTTTTGGTTCTTTTGTGTCGTCCTCTCTCACATTTTTCTTATCACGAAGAAACCATCTATTGTTCCTTTTCCTGTTCTATAACTCAGCTGGCATTCTGAAATTGTTCTGTCGATGATGGTGGTTATTCTGCTCTTGATTATATGCGACAGAATCTTTGATCCATGATGTATATGTATAATACTTATCAGCCCGTACCCTTCACACATGAGTATTTTTTCACTTTCCGTAGAGGAATTAAATTGCTTCTCAGAAAATTGTCTGGTATTGTCCTCATTTGTAGATCTTGTTTATGTCATCTTTTATGCTTCTTATTCCTTCTGGTCCTAGATTTTGACGTAACTCCACTGGGATACCATCTGTTCCATATGTTTTTTTTCTTTTGGGTAGCTTCTTTGTCTACTACTACTTCTACTACTTTCGGCTGCTCCCGTTAGGGGGCGCCACAGCGGATCATCCGTCTCCATGTCTTCCTGTCCTCTGCGTCTTCCTCTGTAACTTCAGCCACCTGCATGTCCTCCCTCGCCACATCCATAAACCTCCTTTTTGGCCTTCCTCTTCTCCTCTTCCCTGGCAGCTCCATATTCAGCATCCTTCCCCCAGTATACCCAGCATCTCTCCTCCACACATGTCCAAACCATCTCCATCTTGCCTCTCTTGCTTTGTCTCCAAACCGTCCATCCTGAGCTGTCCCTCTAATATACTCGTTCCTAATCCTGTCCTTCTTTGTCACTCCCAGTGAAAATCTAGGGGTAGTTTCTTTATCACTTCCTGAATTTCTTCCTCTTGATTTCCCTTATATCTATGCTGGTTGTGTAATCTGTTTCTTGATTTGTCTGTGTTTCCGTCCTTTGATCTGCACATAGTTCCTTAACATACTCAGCCAATCTTTTAAGCATTTGGTTTTTTTCTCAATGAGCACTTTCCCATGTTTGTCTTTTATTGTTGATGACTGCGACTTGCTGGTGTTTTTCTCTTTGAAGTCTTTCACCTTCTGATGCAACCTTCGGTTATTTTGTCTATCCAGTTCTTTCAGTTCTTTACATAGGTTGTTGAGATGTTCTTCTTTCACTTTTCTGCACATTTTTTTGTATTTCCTTCGTTAGGTTTTGGTGCTGTCTTTGTCTTCCTTGATTTTTTTGCTTTCCGTCTTTCTTCCATTTTTTCAAAAATATTAACATTCATCCATTTTGTTTACATTCTGTCCTTTTTTCTACCACATATATTATCTGCCACTTCTTTTGTGTCTTTCCATTCAGGTTTGTTTATCAGCTTTAGTTTTTCATCTGCCACTTATGTAAAATTGTTCCCGCTTTCTTCCCGTTTTAACTCGTCCAAGTTCAATTTCTTTGACTTTTTCCCTTTTCTTTTTGCATGTCTTGCTGGATTTCTGTATCTTTCACTGACTAGTACAAAGTCTTGTTTTTTTTTTTTTTTTACTCTTCCATTTGGTGCTCGCCAAGCATACCTTGCATTCCGCTTTTGTTCAAGCCCTGTGTTGGTAGGTTAAATACTATTTATCAAATAAACATGTCTCTCACCTTTCCTCCCATATAGACACAGCCTGAGCCACTTCTACACTCTTCTCCACTATAACAGGTTTCAAAGGTCAAACCAACTCATGTTAATATACTTCTTCTACACTGCTAATGTTGACAAACACCCTTTTTTGAACGAATAAAAATTTTACATTCGGTCCCCTATAAACCTTATTAAGTTGGGTACGCTTGATTTACATGCTATTGCCCTATTTTGAGAAGTTCATAAAATTAAAGATGTTTGTAAGACTGGAGACTATTACCAAGGAAATATTGTGGAAACGCACTTGAGAGCTTTAGAGACTTAAGAGCTCCCTAAAATGTCTTAAGTAATTTCTTACTATCTATTTTAAGAACACTTGGCATGAAGTGTTGAGCCTTGACTCCCGGGAAGAAACCCTTGCAGACACGGGGAGAACATGCAAACTCCACACAGAGGACGACCCGGGACGACCCACCAAGGTTGGACTACCCCGGGGCTCGAACCCAGGACCTTCTTGCTGTGAGGCGACCGCGCTATCGTGCCACCAGTTTGCAATACTCAGCAGTCATAATCAGTGATGACGTTAGCCACTCGTCTGAGCAGGTGAGCTAGCTAGCGTCATATTTTCATTCAAATCGCTGCTGTGGTGTTAGTCTCTCTCTTTCTCTTTTAGGCAGACAGCGAGAGAGAGGTAAAGAAGAAGGGCGAGAGAAGGGAAATAAAGAGAACGATATCATAGGGAACTCAGGGGCAGCCGGGACGCGAACCCGAGTCTCCCGCGCCACGGGCGACGGCGTTAATCAGTCGACTAAGTGGCCTGATCGGTTAGCCAACGGCTAGCGAGTCTACACATCCGTGATCGTTACACTACCCGCCCTCCCTTCGGGAAGCGCGTCCCCGCGCGCGCGTCCCCTCTGGGCATACGCGCCTCCGATGGCCTCGCGGTCTCACCATCCCACTTCTGACATCAATGTAGCGAATTTAGGGGCAGCCGGGAACCGCCGCCGCAGCCGGGACGCGAACCCGGGCCTCCCGCACCACGGGCGACTGCGCTAACCAGTCAACTAAAGCAGTGTTTCTCAACCGGGGGCCCGCGGACCCCTAGTGGTCCGTGGTGTAATTGCAAGGGGTCCGTGAAAATAAAATATCTTTAAAAAAAGATCCTATGACATTTATAGAAATAGGATTATTTTACTCAAATGTGACTGACACCTTTATCTACCTAAACTGTAAAGTGTAACAGGACTTTTTTCTCTAATTACCTCTGTTTCACAAGTGTAATTTATTGTATTTTAATAAGAGATCTCGCTCCCGTTTGCATTGTTAAAAGTTACTGCATAAAAATTCTGTTGTTACATATATCTGAAAGTTACTGAATACATATTCTGTTTTGTTAACTATATCTGAAAGTTACTGAATACATATTCTGTTTTGTTACATATATCTGAAAGTTACTGAATACATATTCTGTTTTGTTACATATATCTGAAAGTTGCTGCATAAGAATCCTGTTTTGTTAACTATATCTAAGTTACAACTGAAAGCTCTTATTTTTGCCCCAAAGAGTGAATAAATGCTATAATGCAATTTAAAATGCAGTTTCTACTGTTTCTATCAAATTGCAACCCCCCTCCCCCAAGATCAGGTGGAGGGGTCCTCAGGGTAGATCAAAAATACGCAGGGGGTCCAGGACCCCCAAAAGGTCGAGAACCACTGAACTAAAGGGTCCGACCCGTTAGCCAAAGGCTAGCGAGTCTAGTCATCAGTAGTTGTTCGAATATGTAGACATTTAAAAAAGAGCTTTAAAAGAGGATCTTCATGCTCTGAGTAGAACGTTGTCTTGAAATTAAACAGAAAATGGCGCTTCCTGCCTACTAATGTCGGGTAGAACTGTTTCTGTGCTATCAGAGCGATCCATTTAGCGCGCGTGCGCATTATTGTCACCACCGGGGTCATTTCCGCTGGGCGTTGCCATTATCTGAAACGGAGGAGAGCGGAGAGGAGGGGGGAAAAGGGGAGGAGAGATAAAGAAACGAGAGGAGAGAAGCAGAGGGCGAGGGAGAGAAAGACAGGAAAGAAGAGAGAGGCCAGCGAGCTGATGTCCTCCTACCTGCCCCAAACCTCCACTGTGTATTTGGCCCAAACGGACCCACACTGTGTCCACATCGCCCTGCTCTCCATCTCATCCCTGCCAGGCCTCCGCCTGTTTGCCCCTCCAACCTCGTATTTGGAGAAGAATTCAAAAGGAACCGCAGGAGAAAATTGGTACGGGTATGTGTTTGATTTCTCACAATATGACACTTCCCGCAAAGTTAGATCACACATTACTATTGGTATTTCTGAGGTCCAACAGGGTTTTCTTTGCAGTAGAACGGTCCCACATTTCCCATATTAGTTTAGCCCCGTGGGTGGTTTTGGGCCTTGAACTTGACTCAACATCCATTGCAGTTTAGTTTAAACGCAGGTTTCCATCAGAAGCTTTCCTACATGGCTGTGTTGGGCTCGACCCGCAGACAGAGCGCAGTAATGGCAGGACAGGGACTCGCACCAAGGGACTCGCACCAAGGCCCATGACTTCAGAGAGACTGCAGAACACCCCCCCTCCCCAAAAAAAGCAAATGTAAATCTTCCCACACCCAGCACCGCTGTGGGAAGATGGCGGCGGCCTCACCCGGTACCGTCCATGCAGTGTCTTTGTCCACGTCTGCGTCTAAGTTTGTTTTGTCTTCGTTTGATGGCTGGGAGAGCTGGTGCTGGATCAGCTGGGGGGGGGGGGGGGGCTTGGTCTGCTGCGTCCGCTGGGCCCAGGGACCACGGCCCTGCCTGGAGCTGCGGCCGAGGAGGAGACACCGAGGGCGGTCTGACAGGACGTGGAAGCGGGGCAGGCTAAGCTAACCGGTAGCCCATGCAGACCGGCAGTTCCCGTTCTCCTGGACAGCGGATTTTCTTTGGACTGTGTTGTTTTGTTTGTTTGTCTCTCTGTTTTTAAAAAAAAATATTTCTGATTTTTCCCTTTTCTCTCCGAATTTAGTGGCCAATCGATCCCTATTTTAATTCAAACACCCACCCACCCTCGTATTGTATGCGTTCGCCAACTGCATCTCTCCGGCCGGCAGTCTCGAAGGAGACCGCCTCCCCACTTCCGTGACAAGGCGACTCCAGGCCGAACCACTGCTTTTTCCGACACACCCAGAGACGCAGTCACGTGACGAACACAAGCCGACTCCACCCCCCTCCCGAAGACAGCGTTGCCAATGATTGCTGCTTCATCGAGTCCGGCCATAGTCGGATCTGACGAGACCGGGGCGCGAACCCCCGGTCCCCAGTGGGCAACTGCGTCGACACAAAGCCGATGCTTAGACCGCTACACCACCGCGGGCTGTGCTCTCGGTTTTTGTGTGTTTGTGGTGGTGTCGTTTTGGGGAAATTTGGGCTGTGTGCTTTCCTCTTTTGTGTCGCACTGCTGTGGGCTGGGGGAAACGGGATTTCGTTTCTTTTGCGTACACAAGTATACACGAAAGAAACGACAATAAATTGTTGCTGGTTCCTGAAATGGAGGGCGTTAGAAACCCTCTGCTGCCAACGCCGGGCTTCAGGTTTAGGTTAGCTGTGGTTTTGGATGTTTTGAGCAGATGTTAGTTCGTTTGGCTCCAGCAAGTTTCCTTTAGAACAAGATTCTTGGCTGAAATGAATGACCCCGTCTTTAAACACGCCGCCTTTTTGTAGACCGAGTTGCGAGGACAAGGCAGTGTCCTGGGTGCTGTGGCTCAGTGAGACTGACTTTCACATTAGCCATTGTTTTTTTAGTAGAGAATTGTGTTTGTTTGTTTGTTTGTTTGCTTGTTTGTTTCCAAAGTGTTACGGTTCTCGAATGAAGACCAGAGACCAGTGTAGCGAACCCCAAGGGCGGACGGACACAGAGCACCGAGAAACCCGGAGGGGATTTTCATGCAGGAAAACGAAAATAATAACGGGGGGGACTCTCAGGCGGGGGTGTTGTGACGACGTGCGTGCGCCTGGCTACCAAAGTCCAAATCCGTTTAGCGAGGGGTTGTCCGAGGCAGTCCGAGTCCGTGATCCAGGAAGTCAAGTCCGTGAGGGAGGGGTCCAGGCAGAGGGACTCGGAGGGGGTCCGGGAACAACGTGATGGTCGCTGGGGACGAGGAGCCACGGAAGTCGCGGAGGGAGGGTCGCAGGGTTCAGTACGTCGCAGTGCAGAGAGGCGGTCTGGGAGACCGCTCGTAGGGGGCTGCCTGATTGCCGCAGGTGTGCCTGGTGGATGATGGCAAACACGTGGTTCGGCGCAGCGCTCGGATGCTCCCGGCGCGTCCGAGCTGGAGGGGCGGCTCCGGCGGGGCAGCTCGGGGCGGTGAAAGCACAACACAAATGGTGATTTTCATTTTCTTTTCTTTCAGTCATGGCTAGCATCAAAACAAAAAAAGCAAATGTATTTTCCTCACCAGGAAAAGCGAATATGGTAATTCTGTTTATCTGCAGATTATGTGAGATAAGAGCAAAATGTGCAGGGCTTCATTTGCGCTGGAATATGTGGGAATTGGACAGCAACGGAGCTGGCGGGAAATTCAAGAACTGGAGTCCTTTCTAGTTGCTACACGCCGTCAGGATTTCCCATTCAGTTTCATTGATCTTGCAGAACGTCACGGCAGGGGAGGACATCACCGGTTTACACCCAGGACAGCTGGGGAGAGCGCGTGATTTTTTTAACCGTACCCGTTTTCCGGGAACTCTGCCTCTGATTGGCTAGTACTCGGTGAGAGAGAGCGTTCACCTGGATTCCGGGAAGACCCGCCCCTACTCTATCTCCGATTGGCTAACCCTATCCCTAACCCCACCCTAACCCTAACCAACCTAATCAGCGGAGGCAACGAGTACTAGCCAATCAGAGGCAGAGTTCCCGGAAAACGGGTATGGAAAAAAATCACGCGGTGGAGAGCCCATTCTGGCCACTCAAAGGATTGTGGGTAAGAAGAAAACATATAAATGTAACATAAATAAAGAACGGTACAAATGTAGGCAATGCAAAGGAGATAAATGAAATAAGATGAATCAAAGTGTTTTGCAAATGTCAGACAATGTAGCTCAAGATGTGTGTGGCAACGGGCGGCACGGTGGCGCAGTGGTTAGCGCGGTCGCCTCACAGCAAGAAGGCTCTGGGTTCGAGCCCCGGGGTAGTCCAACCTTGGGGTTCGTCCCAGGTCATCCTCTGTGTGGAGTTTGCATGTTCTGCCTGGGTTTCCTCCGGGTGCTCCGGTTTCCTCCCACAGTCCAAAGACATGTCAGGTGAAATTGGCCGTACTAAATTGTTCCTGTTAATGAGAGAGAGAGAGAGAGAGAGAGAGAGAGACTGGCGGCCTGTCCAGGGTGACTCCCCGAATGTCGCCCAATGACTGCTGGGATAGGCTCCCGCGACCCCAAGAGCAGGATAAGCCGTTTGGATAATGGATGGATTTTTGTGCAACATCGAGTTCATAAGAGCAAGCAAGAGCTAAAAAGGAAGAGTTACGCATGGTATAGTCATGCAAATACCCCAAAATATGTAGTCCTTTATATAAACAGATATAAACAAAAGCACATGGGTAGTAGTTACGTCAAACTTATTTGAACAGCCCTAAATCACCGTTGAGTCCCAGAGGGCTTTATAATCACAATAGATTCTCCGAAAGATGTACACAGAATAAATGACAATATACAATTGTGGTGATAGGAGTTAATGCTAATATTTATACCAATACTTACCACCTGAGGGCAGTAGCCACAAACTTAGTAGTCTGTAGGATTCCGGCAGAAGAAGACGCCACACGCTACTTGATGCACATGCTAGCTGAGTTGTCACAGTACTTTAATAAATAGTTGTAATTGCTGAACCCAAGTTTCTTCATTCATAATAAGAAACATTACATGGTACCAGGAGTGGTCCAGAGGCAGCCGTCGTGGAAAGTTTGAAGCCGCCTGACGCTGTGAATTGGACTGGAAATGTGGACCAGGAGTGGCGGACGTTCAAACGGCGATTCATGCTGCACCTGCAAACCCTCGGACTGGATGACAAACCGGACGCACGGGAGATTGCGCCGCTACTTACCGTCGCGAGACCTCAAGCATTGGAGGTACACAACACGTTTGTTTACACCGACGCAGCTGATGAGGACACGTTCGTCGAAGTTGTCAAGAGGTTTGATGAACATTGTTCGCCAAAGAAAAACGAGACCATCGAGCGGTACGTGTTTTGCGTGCGCACGCAGCAAAATGGTGAGAGCGTTGACATTTTTCTGACGGACTTGAAATTGACAGCTAAGACGTGCAGTTTTGGAGAGCCGCATGATTCCGTGATCCGGGATCAATTAGTGTTTGGCATTAATGAAAAGAAAGGGAGAGAGAGATTACTACGAGAAACGGACCTTAGCTTAGCTGGAGCTGTGAGGATATGCCATGCTAGTGAGGTAGCCCTGCAACATGCTAGAATGTTCGGTGGTGGCGCGAAGGAAAGTGAGAAAGACATCGCAGCGATGGCCACTGTGCCTGCACGGGCACAGAAACAGAGAACACCATGGCGGTCGAGATAGCGAAAGGGCTTAGAGACTTTTAATTGTAAAAGATGTGGCACTCGACATGCACCAAACAATGCCCAGTTTATGGCAAAGTCTGTAATAAAGGACAGAATCACTACGCGGAACAAAGCTTTTCCAAGGGGGAACAAAGCCGAGGTGAACGTGTGCATGCAGTGGAAGAAACTGATCTCTGCGATTCATTCTTCATGGGAATGGGAGCGCAGGAAGATGTCACGCCTAAAGGGACTGAACAGTCAAGTGTGAACAGAGTTGAACAGGACAAGTGGACTGTTCCATTGTATATAAACGGAGCTGTCATTCCTCTCAACCTGGACACAGGAGCAAAGGCTAACTTGATGAATGAGCTCGACATCAAAGCCATGAAGGTAAAGCCACGCATTCGTCCAAATTCTATTCCACTCAAAGCCTACAATGGACAGCTCATCAACACCAAAGGCACATGCAGACTCAAGGTGAGAGCTAAAGGAAAAAAACACAACCTCATGTTTGTAGTAGTTCCAGAGGGGCACGACTCACTGCTAGGTCACCCAGGCATGTGAAAGTCTAGGCTTAGTCAAGAGGGTGTACCGCATCAATGTCAGTGCACAGAACAGCGTAGAGTCACTAGGGGATCAGTATCCAGACAGCTTCAAAGGATGTGGTGTCTTACCATTCACCTACAAGATACAGCTAAAAGATGATGCACAGCCAGTCGTCCATGCTCCCAGGCGGGTTCCAGCGCCTCTACGAGACAAGCTGAAACAAGAACTCGACCGAATGACGTCACTGGGAGTCATAAAAAAAGGTGGAGGAGCCCACAGAGTGGGTGAATTCGATGGTGTGTGTCAAGAAACAGAATGGTGACCTATGTGTGTGCATAGATTCGAAAGACCTGAATGCCGACATAAAGAGGGAACATTACCAAATTCCAACCAGAGAGAGAATAACAAGTGGTGCAAAGTTCTTTGGAAAGCTGGATGCATCCCAGGGCTTTTGGCAGATACAACTACATGAGGATAGCACAAAGTACTGTACATTCAATACAGTGTTTGGCCGCTACTTTTTCCAGAGGCTGCCTTTTGGAATCTCCTCTGCTCCCATGGTGTTCCACAGGACCATGGAACACATCATAGATGGTATTGACGGGGTTCGTGTGTATGTGGATGACATCGTCCTATGGGGATCCACACTGGAGCAGCACAATGAGAGGCTCATCAGAATGCTCCAAAGCGTCCAGAAGTATGGACTAAAGCTGAACAGAGCAACATGTCAGTTTGGTGTGAACGACATCACCTTTGTGGGAGACAAGCTGTCAGAAACAGGTGTGGAGCCAGACAAGAGCAAGGTGACAGCAATACTGGAGATTTCCAGGCCCGAGGATAAAAAAGGTATGTTGAGAGTGCTGGGAAAGTTCAATTTCATCAGCAAATTAATACCAAATCTCTCCTCAAAAACGGTGCACCTGAGAGAGCTGTTGCACGACAGAACTGAGTTCAAGTGGACTGAAGATCATGAAAAGGAATGGACACGACTGACAACCACTGTCACAACAGAACCAGTGCTGACGTTCTTCGACCCATCCAAAAAGATAACGATATCCACTGATGCATCGAAAAATGGGATTGGAGCGGTGTTACTACAGGCTGATGGAGAACAGTGGAGGCCAGTCGCCTACGCATCAAGAACAATGTCCATGGCTGAATGTTTCTATGCACAAATTGAAGAGGAGTGTTTGGGACTGGTATATGGCTTTGAAAAATTCCACAGTTAGGTCTATGGCTTACCAACGTTCATGGCAGAGACAGACCACAAGCCGTTAATAGCCATCATCAAGAAAACCTCAGCGAGATGTCACCGTGTATTCAAAGACTGGTGATGAAGCTACAACGCTAAGATTTCGACCCGATCTACACACCGGGTAAGCACATTGTGCTCGCTGATGCTCTGTCCAGGGTGACGACAGAGTGAAGCACACAGCGGGAGCTCCACAGAGACGGATGTGACTCTACACGCGAACCTGATTAAGAATCACTACCCGTGTCTGACATGAAATCCAAGCAGATTGCAGCTGCAACATAAGAGGACACAGGCCTACGGAAAGTCATCAAGAATCTGAATGAGGGATGGCCTAGAGGTGAATGTCAACAGTATTACAACAATCAGAGCTGAGCTGAGCGTCGTCAACGGGCTTCTACTCAGAAAAAAACAGAATTGTCATTCCTCAGTCACTGAGACCAGAGATGCTGAAAAGGCTGCACGAGTGGCACCTCGGTATGGAAAAATGCAAGACAAGGGCCAGAACAGCCGTTTATTGGCAAGAAATCAATGCAGACATCGATAGGCTGGTCTCAAGTTGTGAGACCTGTCTGGAGTATCACGCAAAACAGCCAAAAGAGCCAATGGCAATCACAGACCTACCAGACGAGCCATGGCAGAAAGTTGGGACTGACCGGTTTCACCTGGATGGAAAGAATTACCTGTTGGTGATCGACTACCTGTCAAATGATCCAGAGATGGCGCTGCTTCCCAGCATACCTGCTCCTTGTGTGGTTAGATTCATGAAGTCAATATTTGCAGGACATGGAATCCCACAGATCATCTACAGTGGCAAAGGACCATGCTACAGCAGTTCAAGGACTTCGCCAAAGAGTATGACTGTCGACATGACCTCAAGCCTGTTATGGTCTGAGTGTTTTCCGTTGGTTTTCCCCCTCCTCTCTCTGAGTACCTGCAGGATGGGCTGTGACATGGAGGCGTGGCTGACCTACTTCTGGGCTGAGTGCAGCAAGGCACACCTGATCCCCATGTGCACTTACCCACCTCTCCTCCATAAAAGCCTGGTTCAGTCTTCACCACCTTGCCAGATAATTCCGTCTCATCGGTAGTGCCTGCACAACCTATCCAGAAGAAGTTTCCCGAGAAAGCGTTGTCGCCGTTTGTTTGTTTCTTGACCAAACTCTCCCCCTTGCCATTTCCAGATCCAGGACCTCGTTGCTTCAGCCCAGATCCCGGGAAGGCGCCAGGCTGCCTTCGGTCACCGCCTCCTGCCTATTCCTGTTTTTCTGTTGCCGACCTTTTGGCTAAAACGAACAAACACGTTTTAGCACCACAGCACTGTCTCCTGCCTCCTTGGGTCCGCGCGTTCGCCTAGGCCCTAACAAAGCCCCCTGTATGCCCAGTCAAATGGGTCAAGCAGAAAAAGGAGTTCACATAGTCAAACAGCTGCTCAAGAAAGCACAAGACAGCCGCTCAGATCCATATCTAACTCTGTTGAGTTACCGAGCTTTGCCGCTTGAACGTGGCAAGTCTCCTGCTGAGATTCCGATGGGACGTAGGCTACGTACCTCGCTTCCCTGCACTGAAGAGCAAAAGAAGCACAAAACGGTGAAGCAGAAACAGAAGCATCTGCAAAAGAGACAAAAAGCAAACTATGACAAGCCATCGAGAAGCTTAGTGCCACTGGCAAGACGTGACACAGTGAGACTCGAAGATTCCAACAGCTGGAATAGGAAAGCCACTTTTCTGGAGGAAGTAAGTCCAAGATCCTACACAGTCAGAACAGAGGATGGTCAAATCCTGAGGAGGAATCGAAGGAGCTTGCTGAAAACACGAGAGACACTGCAAGAACAAACAAATGAAGAAGATCCAACCTGCACTGCATCCGCTGAACCACCAGCTGAGCAGAGACACATATCACCTGCACACTCACCTGTACTGAGAAGATCCACACGCAAGGTCAAAGCACCTGACCGGTTGAATCTGTAATGTCAAGAAAATAAAATTTAAAAAAAATGAGTTGTATCCTTGTGAGTTGTCTTGAAAGAAAGACTGAAATCAAACATGAACACTTAGTAAAAGGAACCTGGTTATGCTGTTAATATATATATATATGCTTGTTTATGCTGTTGAAAAAATGTTGTTCGTGCTTGTGGGTGACAAGAATGTTTTTATTACAGTTTGAAGTTGCTACTAAGGCTGGGTGAATAGTTTGTTTGTGTATAGCTACATCTAAAGGAAAGGGGATGAGGTGATAGGAGTTAATGCTAATATTTATACCAATACTTACCACCTGAGGGCAGTAGCCACAAATTTAGTAGTCTGTAGGATTCCGGCAGAAGAAGACGCCAAATGATACTTGATGTACATGTTAGCTGAGTTGTCACAGTACTTTAATAAATAGTTGTAATTGTTGAACCCAAGTTTCTTCATTTATAATAAGGAACATTACATACAATAACCCCCATGGTGACAGAGATAGAGATATATAGAGAAACAGATAGAGATCCATACACACACGTGCCCATGCAGTGCCTTGCAAAAGTATTCAACTCCCTCGAAAGCTGTCAGATTTTTCTGAATCAGAAATGATACACCGAGATTTTGCTCCATGTAATGTTGTATTCTAAAAGACCGACCCTCAAAATGTTCTATTTTAAAGCGACATAAAGTGTTGTTTATTTTTCTCCCAAAAATATTTTCTACCAAAACCGAAATATGCTGTTTATACAAGTGTAAAATACTAATAAGACACGTTAGCCCCTAGCTAACGGGTCTGACCCTTTAGCCGAGTGGTTAGTGACGTCGCCTTGTGGTGCAGTACACCCCGTATCGAATCCCGCACCGGGCAAGAAAGTAACCGGTTACATTGGTGGCAGCGGTGGGATCCGGAAATGTGCAGATCCTCAGAAGTCTCTTCGGAGCGCGGGAATAACAAAGCGCGAGGGCGCGCTTCCGGGGAGGGTGACGACTGTAAACTACTAATAAGACACGTGAGCCCCTAGCTAACGGGTCTGACCCTTTAGCCGAGCGGTTAGTGATGTCACCTTGTGGTGCAGTACACCCCGTATCGAATCCCGCACCGGGCAAGAAAATAACCGGTTACCTAAGTATTCAACACCTGTGTTAAAATGAAGGCCGGAAGTGTGAAAATGAAGACCAAAGACCATTCCGAGAAAGTTGCAGATAAAGTCATAGACATGCACAACTTAGGAAAAGGCTAAAAAATCATATTCAAGTGTTTGGATATCCCTGTGGGCTCTGCTGGAGCAATAGTGAGGAAATGCAAGCTGCATCATACCACCCAGGTGCTGCCTAGACGAGCCCGTCCCTCAAAACTCAGCGTCCGGGCAAGAGGGAGACTTGTGAGGGAAGCCACAGAGACCCTAACGATCACGGCGAAGAGCCCCGGAGTTCAGTGGCTGAGAGGGGAGTAAAGGTGCACCTGTCAACCATATCAACAGCGCCACATAGTGGGCGGGTGGCTAGAAAGAAGCCATTACTCAAGAAAAACCATGTCAAAGCACGCCTGACATTTGCCAGAAAGCACGCGAGTGACCAAGCTAAGATGTGGGACAAGGTTTTGTGGTCGGATGAGAGCAAGATGGAGCTTTTTGGCCGAAATGCAAAGCGCTACATGTGGCGCAAACCTAACACCGCCCATGCCTCAACAAACACCAGCTTTACAGTAGTGTATGGTGGTGGCAGCATCATGCTTCTCCTCAGCAGGGACTGGGCATCTTGTTAGTGTTGAAGGAAGAATGGATGGCACAGAGGGCAGCACGGTGGCCCAGTGGTTAGTGCTTTTGCCTCACAGTGAGAAGGTCCTGGGTGCGAATCCCGGGGTTGTCCAACCTTGGGGGTCATCCCAGGTTGTCCTCTGTGTGGAGTTTGCATGTTCTCCCCGTGTCTGCGTGGGTTTCCTCCGGGTGCTCCGGTTTCCTCCCACAGTCCAAAGACATGTAGGTCAGGTGGATCGGACATACTAAATTGTCCCTAGGTGTGTGTGTGTGGGCCCTGTGATGGACTGATGGCCAGTCCAGGGTGTTTCCCCCGCCTTCCGCCCAATGACTGCTGGGATAGGCTCCAGCATCCCGTGACCCTACTTAGAATAAGCGGCTTGGAGAACGGATGGGGCGGAATACAGGGAGATACTGCAAGACGTCCTGCTTCAGTTCGCTAAAAAACAGAAGCTTGGGATAAACGTCACCTTTCAGCAGGAAAATGTTCACAAGCACGAGGGCAAAGCATGGTTAAAAAACAAGAAGGTGATCGGCCTTCAATGTCCAAGTCCAGATCTCAGCCCTACTGAGAATCTGTGGCATTGTTTGAAAATTGCTGCCCACAAGCATCATCCAAGCAACCTGGAGTAAACCAGCAAGGAAGAATGGGGGGAATCACAGTGTGCAAAGCCTGTACATACGTACCCCAAAAGACGCAATGCTATTATTGCAGCAAGAGGTGGCTCTAACAAGTACTAATGTCTAAGGGTTGAGTACTTATACAAGCACTAGGAACCAGAAACACAAAGACAAAACACATCCAAAAAACTACAAGAAATACAAGAACACACAAACCCAAACTAACACACATATCCAAACTAAACAAAAACATAATAACAATCACTGGCCGAGGGAACGAACGCCAGCCAGGATGACTGTCGGAACTGCCGGTCTGCATGGGCTAGCAGCTAGCTTAGCCTGCCCCGCTTCCGCGTCCTGTCAGACCGCCCTCAGTGTTACCTCCTCGGGCACAGCTCCGGGCAGGGCCGTGGCCCCCGGGCCCACAGGATGCAGCAGACCAAGCTCTCCCAGCCGTCAAACGAAGACCAAACTTAGACGCAGACGTGGACTAAGTCACTGCAGGGACGGTCCTGGGTGAGGCCGCCGCGAACGCGAATTCGCGCCGCCATCTTCCCGCACTGGAAGCCGAAGTATCTTATTATCTTGAAACAATGTTTCAGTTTTTAATTTTCTTTAAAAAAAATCTGCTGAGTAATAATTTTGGCTTTGAAATGAATTGCTGTGATGTGAGAGCACGTGGGATTAAAAGACAAATACTGACTGGAGAAATATGTGCAAAGATCATTTGTAATCCAAACAAACCTGACAGCGTCCAAGGGGGTTGGGTGCTTTTGCAAGGCACCGGAGGTGCAGATTCAAATCCACCTGTGCACACAGGTAAAAGCAAAGTAAGCCAACCTTGAACCTTAAAGCTTTATTTTGCTCTTAAAGTAGGAAAATCATTACAGCAATACAAGGCTCGGGGGACACTGAATGCAATGACCATCTTTTTATTAAATTAAAATGTTTGGTCTAAAAAACCCCGCCACGAACTGGAAAGGGATTTAAAACCAACAACAACAACTGCACATCTAACTACATAAATAAATAAACCTGGGGACTGGGGGGGGGGGTCTGGATCCTATCCCAGCAGTCATAAACCGGAGGGCAGAGAGACAGCCTGGATGGGTCGGCGGTTCACCACAGAGCCCAAACACACCGTTCACACGAGTGGGCGACTTTAGAGTATGGACTTTACCTAAAAAAACAGCCTGAGTACGATGGATAGAAACCAGAATACCCAGAACCACATGGTCACTGTGTTGAGATTTGGGAGCGGCACATTAAAGTGAGGCGGCATGGTGGCGCAGTGCTTAGCGCCGTCGCCTTACAGCAAAAGGTCCTGGGTTCGAGCCCCGTGGTAGTCTAACCTTGGTGGGTCGTCCCGGGTCGTCCTCTATGTGGAGTTTGCATGTTCTCCCCGTGTCGGCGTGGGTTTCCTGCCACAGTCCTAAGACCTGTAGGTCAGGTGAATCAGCCGTACTACATTGTCTGTGTCCGGCCGGCCCTGTGATGGCCTGGCGGCCTGTCCAGGTGTCTCCCTGCCTGCCGCCCAATGCCTGCTGGGATAGGCTCCAGCATCCCTGTGACCCTGAGAGCAGGATAAGTGGTTCAGGTAATGGATGGATTGAGGGACACTTAAGCAATGTGAGTTTGAGGCCCGGTGTAATCTTCAACATCACCGGCAGGGGGCGGTATGGGTTCACAGCTGGCACAGATTTATTGGTGCCTTGTCTGTATACTAGATAGTAATTGTCTCTTTCACAGATCAGGCAAAATAATTTCCCTGCTGAAAAAAGACACCAGAAACCATTAGAAGAGTCCTTAACCGTAACTGTGAGCCTGCATCGTTTTTACCCACCCAAGAACTAAAACTAAGACATGTTATGCTGATGTGAAAATCCCATCCCGGTGACTCCTTAGTAAAAACAAAAAATGAAAATAACACACGATACAAAATGTGTTGTGTCAACATTTGGAAAGTTTAAGCTTAACACGGTTAATTTCTCCGTCATTAGACTTGGTTCTAGTGACCCACTGCCAAGTTCCCTTGACCCTCCTAATGAGTCCTACCTGAGGGATTTCAACCTCCAAACGCCTCACAGCCTCCATATCCTCCATCACAACCTGGCTGTGTGCCCCTCTGAAACAACGTACCAAGAGGGATTCAGCCTGCACCCCCACCCACCCCCACCCCTGCACCATTAACCTCAGATGCTCCACCGGCTGACCTGTAGGCCTTATGTTCTGCTCCTCAACACAACCCGTTGACTTCTGGACAAATACATTTGAAACTCTGCAAGACATCCAACTGTTATCACGGACCCCCCGACCCCCCTCATGGCCTTTTTTTCATTCTATTGATCCTAGCTTAGCTATCTGCAACCGGAATGCTTCAGAAAGTCCAAATCTCTTCACAGACACCAGTTTTCATTGATGACTCAGGGAAACGGTCAGTAGTTTTCCACTTCTAGGCGATTACAGACTCCCCTTGCTGGTCTCACAAACCTGCCTGCATTCTGAGGAAGGCAGGACTTAGACTGTATTTCCTCAGGGGTCTCAAAAATGGCTAATGATAATAATACAATGATAATAATAATGATAATAATGATAATAATAATGATAATAATAATGATAATGATGATAATGATAATAATAATAATGATAATAATAACGATAATAATAATGATAATGATAATAATGATAATGATGATAATGATAACAATGATAATGATGATAATGATAATAATAATAATGATAATAATAATGATAATGATAATGATGATAATAATAATGATAATAATAATAATGATAATAATAATGATAATGATAATAATGATAATGATGATAATGATAATAATAATAATAATAATAATGATGATAATGATAATGATGATAATAATGATGATAATAATGATAATGATAATGATAATAATAATAATAATGATAATAATAATAATAACAATGATAATGACAATGATGATAATGATAATAATGATAATGATAATGATAATGACGATAATGACAATGATAATGATAATAATGATAATGATAATAATGATAATAATGATAATAATGATAATGATAATAATAATGATAATGGATTACATTTACACAGGGCTTTATGTAGACACCCAAAGCGCTTCACATTGAGGAGGGTAACTCACTTCAACCACCACCAATGTGTAGCGCCACCTGGGTGAGGCACTGCAGCCATTTTGCACCAGAACGCTCACCACACATCAGCTTGAGGTGGAGTGGGAGGACTCACTGAGCCAATTACATGGAGGGGGGGGTGATTAGGTGGCCAGGTGGAGAGAGCCAGGTTGGGAATTTTGCCGGGACACCAGGGGGGACCCCTACTCTTTGAGATAAGTGCCGTAGGATCTTTAATGACCACGGTGAGTCAGGACCTCGGTTTAACGTGTCATCCGAAGGACGGCGTCTCCTACAGCACAGTGTCCCCGTCCTACGGCACAGTGTCCCCGTCCTACAGCACAGTGTCCCCCTCCTACAGCACAGTGTCCCCGTCCTACAGCACAGTGTCCCCGTCCTACGGCACAGTGTCCCCGTCCTACAGCACAGTGTCCCCGTCCTACAGCACAGTGTCCCCCTCCTACGGCACAGTGTCCCCGTCCTACAGCACAGTGTCCCCGTCACTGCACTGGAGCATTGGGATTGTTGTTGTTGTTGTTGTTTATTAGGACCATCTTTAGGACCATCATTAGGACCGTGTCTGTGTGGGTTTCCTCCGGGTCCGGTTTCCTCCCACAGTCCAAAGACCTGGCGGCCTGTCCAGGGTGTCTGTCTCCCCGCCTGCCGCCCAATGACTGCTGGGATAGACTCCAGCATCCCCGCCACCCTGAGAGCAGGATAAGCGGTTTGGATAATGGATGGATGGATGGATGGATGGATGGATGGATGGATCCCTACTCGCCCACCAGCACCACTTCCAACACAACAAATGCTGCAAAGTCCTGGTTGACACTGACAGGATGAAGACTGCCCCGGCTGGCAGCATTACAGGGCTGGTTTGGCAGTCGGACTGAACAGGATCAGAAACGACCGTAAAGGAGTTTAAAACCGGTATCGAACATCAACCCGTACACCAGCACATGAGCTGTTTCCACAGCGTCCATGGTGAGCAAGCGTCCTCCGTTGGAGCGTCTCTGCACACAACAGGCAGTCGAACCTACGTATATATTGACCCGGGGCAGTTTCGCTGAGCCTTTTGCAGTACTGCCCCAGTTCACACCGGTGAGGTCATTCATATGTGGGAGTTGCCAGGCAGAGCTCCAGTTACCTACTTGAGGCCATGGAGGGTTAATAGTCTTGCTCAAGGGCACTTCGATAGTGAGGAAGAGTAGAGCGTCATTCACTTCACACCTCACCCACACCACACACACGCCCACCCACGATGATTGCACCACCACGGATGTCGGTTTTTGTGTTATTTGTGTTGTTTAGTGGTTTGTATTTATGTTGCCTTTCTGTTCTTCTCCTTTATTGTCTGTTGTTGCTGTTGTTTGTTGAAAGAGATGCGAGAGCAGGGCACCTGCATGCCGTTGTTGCATTTTAATGTACACTGTACCTTGGAGTGCACATGTCCATACACTTGGATTTGAACTATTTCTGGCTGCTTTATTGGTTACAGGCGGGTCACGTGGCGCAGGTGGGGTAACATGTTTTGGCCCCTACGTGTGATGGCTGGTTATTACAGCTGGCCACAGTCAGCAGCTTCTTGATCTTCACGTGAAGGAGCTGGGCGGCACGGTGGCGCAGTGGTTAGCGCGGTCGCCTCACAGCAAGAAGGTTCTGGGTTCGAGCCCCGGGGTAGTCCCACCTTGGTGGGTCGTCTCGGGTCGTCTTCTGTGTGGAGTTTGCGTGGGTTTCCTCCGGGGCAGCTCCGGTTTCCTCCCACAGTCCAAAGACCTGTAGGTCAGCTGATAAGCGGTTCGGGCAATGGATGGGTGGATGCATGGGTGGAGGAAATGAGTTGTACTGCATTAGGTAAAGCGTGGTCAGAGTATTTGAGTGTACGCTTTTATTTAAAGCTGCCATTGTGTCGGTCAGATTAAGCAGCCCCGAAATCCATCATGTTTTCCGAGCCAGCATGCTCGCCAACTGATGACGTCACCTGTGCTTGTTTCCAGGAGTGAGAAGGGAGCGGTCCCGGGGTGGAGGAGGCTGTAGATAAAGCAGCCCTCCCTCATAGGCCTGGGCAGTATTTCAGTATTATCCTTTATCATCCGTCAGTGGTAATGAATGGGGATGGAATTCAGATATTCTCGTGATTGACACCTTTGTGGTTTTGTTGTCTGAATGAATGAAGAGGAGCTGTGACCCAAAATCTCACAAAACTGAGTCTGAAATATTTGAGGGGGGTTTTGTTTGAAAACATTTGTTTTTGTTTGACATTAAACTTTACATGCTAACCTCAGCTGGGTTCTTGCACATGGTGTTTTTGTATATGTAGGCATATATATATATATATATATATATATATATATATATATATATATATATATATATATACATACTCCTGTATTTTCACAATGTCTGTCTGGTGTGTGTCTGTGTGAGAGTCTATAAACGGCCAAACTAAAGCACTTGGGGCCTTGATTCTTTTTGGAGGTTATTAGGGATGATCAGGGGCACCTATAAAAAATAGCAGAACATTAAAATTATGCATAATTATGCAAAATATGCAAAATATGCATTTTTCTAAAAATGGCTAAAAACCACTTTTCTCGGCATTTCGGATGATTCTGAGCATTTGGGGGGAGGGAGTTGGAGTGGGGGGGGGGTTTAGGGGCAGGGGGAAGGCGGTTAGCTGGCAGGATGAAGAGGAGGGAGATTTAGACGGGTGGAGAACCAAACCGCTACATTGTAGCGGGGTTCTTCTAGTATATATATGTATAGTGAATTCTTTATGAGACAGTGGAAAGCCTGTTTCATGCCTTAAGGAACCATCAGCTGTCATTAGAGCTACTCGAGGAAGGACATACCGTTTACTGCCTCGTCATGTAGTAATAACTACAAATACTATTTCTTCTTTCGAATCTCTGCGTTTTCTTTTAAATGGCCGCCACCCAATACGCTATATTTTAACCTAAGGCTAACACTAGTTTTATTCAAGAATTTTCTGAACTTCTTTCTTTTATTATGGGCAAATACGACAGCATTGCAGTGAATTCGGGGGGCAGCCCGGGAACCGTCACCACAACCGGGACGCGAACCCGCATCTCCTGCACCGCAGGCGACCACGTTAACCAGTCGACTGAAGGGTCCGACCCGTTAGCCAAGGGCTAACGTGTCTACTTATTGGGGCACGTTACAGTATTCTTATCCTTGGTGGCTTTAATATACGTGTTTGCTGCCCTTCCACGTCTTGGCCCAAGGACCATGGCCTGCCTGGAGCTGCGCCCGAAGAGGAAACACCGAGGGCGGTCTGGCAGGACGCGGAAGCGGGGCAGGCTAAGCTAAGCGCTAGCCCATTCAGACCGCCAGTTCCGACGGCCATAATGATTGGCGTCAGCTCTCTGGACGGTGGAGTTTCTGGACTGGGGTGCACTGGGTGGACTGTGTTGTTGGCTGTTTCCCCCCCCCTTTTTTTCCCGCTTCATTCTTCTTTGTTTTTGGAGGTTTTTGGATATGTTTTGTTGCACTGCTGTGGGCTGGAGGAAACGGAATTTCATATGTAGTACAAACGATGACATGACAAATAAATTGTTCCTGATTCCTGATTGCTTGATCACACAAATTCAAGCATCTTGTGGAAGTGATCTGAAAAGTGATACCAACAGGTGAAATATTACTTGAAATGAGACACCTTGTTGACAGTTTTGATGACCAACGCTTTGGACAACATGTGGTCACTGTTTTGATAACATTAGATGTTTGTTTCTGTAGATTATTATGTAATTAATTGCACATTTCACCACCACCAGTGGTAGGAATGCTTATTAGATTATTGTGATTCATATGTTTAGGAGAGGAGAGCTTGGGGGCCATACAGCAGGGAATGGAGGTGCTCTCAATGTATAGACCACGCTGTCAGTCTGATAATCTATACTTGGAGAAATTCCCTGACTAAACATTAACTAAATTACTTGACTCCACATCCGCACTACGAAAGTCTGCTTAACGATAAGTCCCTGAGGTCAAACTAAGCATAACAGCTATATTGCTAGACAAAAGAGCAGTGTCGCTCCCAGTGGTAGTAAAAGTTGGTCTCAGCAGCTTCTTGAATCCGTTTCAAGAAGGAACTATTAGCGCATACTCTTAGTGCCAAGATAAAATACTTCATGCATCTGGCCCCTGGCGTTGTGCTCTTGGCATCCCATGGCACATAGTTCCCATTGTCTGGCCCAGGATCATGTCATGTTTTGGGAGGAGTAAAGATGATAATTAAAAATAACAAAGGGATATTGATAATAAATAAATAAATAAACTTTATTTATATCGCACCTTTCTAAACAATGTTACAAGGTGCCTCACTTAAAAGGATAAAATAATGCACATAGTCAAGATAAAACAACAAAATACCATACAAATACGAGACATAATGCCAGATCCGCTCCACAGAACAAGGTAAAGCACGATCAGGATCAAGCCACAACAAGAGCATAATTAAAACGAAGAGAATTACAGCCGATAAAACAATGATTATGATGGAAACAATTAAAATGAGGTGATGAAATAAAAGTACACAAATATAAAGAATTAAACATATAAATTTATAAAAATATAAGATATAAACAATACAAAAATATGAAATTGGGCAACAACAGATTTACTATAAAAAGACTTCCTGTAAAAGCAGGTTTTAAGAGTTTAATTAAAAGAAGGCAGCGAGTTTGCTTGCATAATTTCCTCAGGTAGGGAGGTCCACAGCTGTGGGGCTCTTACAGAAAACGCCCATTCGCCTTTAGTAACGAGGCTGGCTGAGGAAACAGTTAAGAAAGACTTACCTGGGGGGCCCAGGTGGCGGCCAGGCCCATGGGGTGTGAGTAAACCAGTGATATATGTAGGAGTGATGCCATGCAGGCCTTTAAAAGTAATTAGTAAAAGTTTAATATCAATCCTATACCAAACAGATAGCAAGAATGGCACTGACGTGTTCATGTCTCTTGGAATTTGTCAACAGTCAGGCAGCTGAGTTTTGGACGAGCTGAAGGCAGGGGATGGACTTTTGACTGAGCCCTGAATACAGGGAGTTACAATAATCCAGACCCGATGAGATGGATTTTTCCAAGCCCGTTTGAGATAGAACATTTTCAACTTTTGCGATGTTCCTAATTTGGAGAAGGCAAGACTGTACCACCCTAGTGATTTGCGTGTCAAAGCAGAGCTTGAAGTCAGAAAAAGATGCTCAAATTGCGGGCAGAGTGCTTAACATTGGAGGACAGGTTCCGTAGACTCTTTTCCAGCTCGCCAGTTAGGTTAGGGGGGTCGAATGAAAGGACCTCAGATTTGGACTCATTGAGCCGGAGGAAGTTTTGTGACATCCAGCACTTAATATCGGAGAGACAAGCCATAACACAAGAAAGGTAATTTGTGTCATTACCAGTAAGTGGGACATAAGCTGGGTGTCATCCGTATAAAATTAATATTATGATGACAGATGATGTGACCCAGGGGGGCATGTAAATGGAAACTAATAATGGACCAAGAATTGACCCCTGGGGGACACCACGTGTGAGGGGGGGGGGCTGGGGATGAGGAGAATTCTCCCATTCTAACAGAGAAAGATCTGTCAGATAGGTAGGATTGGAACCATGCCAGAGCAGTATACTTGATGGCAATATAGTTTTCCAGGCGATTTAAAAGGATGCCACGGTCAACCATATCAAAAGCGGAACTCAGGTCAAGCACCAGCATCAGTGGTGAGCAACAAGTCGTTGGTAACTTTAATAAGAGCTTTTTCTGTGCTGTGGTAGGTGCAGAATTCTGATTGAAATCGCTCGAAAATGCTACAAATATTCATGTGTGTGACTAGTTGAGTTTTCTAAGATTTCAGATAATATCGATTTGAAATTGGTCCAAAGTTGCTTAAAACAAGAGGGTCGAGTGTAGACTTTTTCAGTAGAGGTTGGACTGTTGCGTGTTTAAAACTAGACAGTGAGCAGTTGATAATGGAGAGAATAGACCCTTTTATGACCTACGTCATGCATGGAATGCGCGCGCACTTTGGCTGCAAAATCACGTGATCACAGTTTGACAACTGTAGAAGGGTCTATTTGTGGGCCAACAGTGTGAAATACCAGTCCGGCTGCAGCAGAGCCACCTGGCCGGGATAGGAGCAGAGACCGAGCTTGGAGCTTGGATCTGGACGGCCCAGACTCCTCTACGCTGGGTCGAGACATGCTTGAATCCAATACATTTATGTCTGAGAATTTATAATAGTGTTCTCTGGCGTAAGCTCAGGCTTCTTCTTAAATAAATCATGCATATGCGCACACCCACATCGCTCGACTGAGATGACACTCATACCTCGGACAAATAGTCCCATTTATACTTAGCAAACTTGTGTTCACGATGCATCTCAAACAAAATCAAAAGGAGGCTCAAAAAGTTTCTTTACACTCCATCCCCAAATATATCTTGGGTGCATTTATATCTCTCATCCCATGTGGTTAAACAGAATCAGGGTGCACCATCATCACTCATGATGCCATGTTAATGCTGCCTAGAAACGGGTTTGTAGAACTGCAGAACGAGGAGGTGCTTTTCGTGTGCATTTCTGAGAAGTGTGACGTAATCATTTGGTTCCCATCAGCTCTTGTGACCTTTCTTGTTTTAGACCCATTGACCCAATCTATGGGATTCAGAAGGGTAGGGGTGAGCCTTAACACCCCATTTACACCTGCCTTTAAGATTTTTTATTTTTTGCTCTTCATTTGAGCAGGTTTTGATTATGCTTGCTTCCCCACACCAACGCCTAAGGCATGTTCTTTTCGCCAAGCGAACAGTAATTAGTGGGATTGTGTTTTTGCACAGTAGGAATGCCCTTTATGCTTCCATGGCTTGAACTACGTCTCCAGCTGCATGACAGAAAGTGACAGCTAAACCAGTTTGGCATGATACCATCACTTGACAGTGTTTGCATGGAGGCACAGCTTGGGAGGACTCTCTTTGGGCACCAAGTCAAGAAGCAGCCAAGGCTATATTTCAAAAATTTCTTGGTTTGCCATTATGTCCCTACAAATATGCTCTGCTTACTGAGCTCCACTGAGATGCACTTTACACTGTGGAAATCCAACAGTGGATGCAGGTTTTCAAGTGACACTGGAGATTTTCTTTGTGCACCTGCATAAATGCTTGTTCTGATCAACCAATCAGCACTTAATTATGTCTGATTTTGGCACACCTGACATAATTAATAGGATTAGTGGAGTAACTACAAGCAGGCCCTCTTATTAAAGCTTACAAAGAATATCTGCATTACAGGGTGTGATGAGTTGACTGAAACAGGCCTAAACGTGATGCTGTAGGTCATTTACTCATTTCTGGGCTGATTTCATGTAGGCCAGAGTGAACATTCATAGTTCAGAAATCAGGCATCAGGAACATTTATTAGTAATTTCATTCCATGCACCTGCGCACATGAAATGAAACAAAATATTGTTTCCCCCAGTCCGCAGCAGGGCTACACAAAGACAAAAACTGCCGGTCTGCATGGGCTAGCAGTTAGCTTAGCCGGCCCCGCTTCTGCGTCCTGTCAGACCACTCTCGGTATTTCCTCCTTGGGCGCAGCTTCAAGCAGGGCCGTGGTCCCTGGGCTCACCGGATGCAGCAGACCAGGCTCCCCCAGTCGATCCGACACCAGCTCTCCCAGCCAGACACCTTAGACACACCTCCACACGACGACACCAAAAACACAGTCAAGGCTCGGCGAGGCCGCCACCAAAGACAAAAACTGCCAGTCTGCATGGGCTAACAGTTAGCTTAGCCTGCCCCGCTTCCGCGTCCTGTCAGACCGCCCTCGGTGTTTCCTCTTCGGATGCAGCTCCAAGCAGGGCCGTGGTCCCTGGGCCCACGGGACGCAGCGGACCAAGCTCTCCCAGCCTTCAAACGAAAACACAAACCTAGATGCAGATGTGGACAAAGACACTGCATGGACGGAACTGGGTGAGGCCGCCGCAAACGTAAGTTCGTGCCTCCATCTTCCCACACCGGTACTGGGTGAACAAAGTCGTTGTTCATAGAGAGGCTAGTCTGTGTCTTAAAATGAGTAACTATACTGTAGACCCTTTTAGTGAGCTTGCTGACATCTGCAGGTTGAAAACCATGTAAAGGTTAAAAACATGGCGGGCTGGTCTTGGTAGTGTGTGATGTTAGCTGAGCAGGGCAAACGTAGCTGCAGCTAATAACATTAACGATGGATCTGTTGGATGAACCAGCGATGATTCAGATTCACACAACTTTATTTATCCCAGACGGGCAATTCAATTTCACAATCTACCAAGACCATACACAAACTCACAGACAGTATGTCAGAGACACCAGACAGGTCAGTACATGGGCCAGAGATGCACACTGGCGCCCTCGTGTGGCCATGCATGCAGACACACGAGGACCAGGTGAAGGACAAAAATTCACATAAGTTAAAAGAATCTGAGGGGCGCCCCCGGTGGCTCACCTGGTGGCTCACCTGGTGGAACGTGTGCCACATAAGGCCGAGTCCTTACCACAGCGGCCTGGGTTCGAATCCGGCCCGGGCCCTTTGCTGCATGTCATCGCTTCTCTCCTTCCCCTGCCTTTCCTGTTTCTCTCTACTGTCACTGTTAAACTAAAAAGAGAAAATGCCACCAAAAAAATCAATTAATTAATTAATGAAGCATCCCAAGATGCATTGCACGTCACATTCCACCACTACATGCAGTGAACGCATAGGCCCACAAGCCACGCAGAAAACAAAGGTATACTGAGGGTACTGTTGCCAGCTCACCTGTCTGTCAGCACTGACAGACAGGTGAGCTGGCAGACCTGCCAGAAATGAGTGATGGGTTAATGACACAAGCTTATGAAACAAGATAAGATCAACGTTACGTATCTCGCTAAGGTAAGTGTAGTGTGCATTGCAGCGAAAAACAAGGTTCATAAGGAGCATAATTTATGGATGGACGATGATTAACGTAGTGCTGCATATACTACATGTATAGACCATGAACCCTACTGAAGAATTGCAGAAAGAGAAGGTTGCACACCTGGGTGCGGCACGGCGGCGCAGTGGTTAGCGCGCTCGTCTCACAGCAAGAAGGTCCTGGGTTCGAGCCCCGGAGTAGTCCAACCTTGGGGGTCCTTCTCTGTGTGAAGTTTGTATGTTGTCTGCGTGTGTTCCCTCCGGGGGCTCCGGTTTCCTCCCACAGTCCAAAGACATGTAGGAGAGAGAGAGATGTGGCCTGTCCAGGGTGTCTCCCTCCCTGCCTGGCGTCCAATGGCTCCTGGGATAGGCTCCAGCATCCCCTTGACCCTGAGAGCAGGATAAGATAATGAATGGATATATAAAAGTTGTACACCTTCATCAACACCATTGGCGGTGTTTGAGAGTAGCGAATTCGGGGGGCAGGGTAGCTTTGCTACACGGTGTTGCGTAAAGGGAGAACTTGAGGGTGTTTTGAAGGATGGGAATTGGGACTTTGAAACTGCCAAACCCAGACAATAATTCTTTGTGACATTCTATCAGCTTCCTGGAAACCTTCTTGCAAAAGCTGGGGTGGAATGGGACTTGAAAACCCGACCAGCTGAACTAGTTTGACGTGTTACGTGTCAAGTTCACCTTTGCAAAGTCACTCAATGACGCGGTGCTGCGGCAGAGCAGCTCGGTGGTGAGCTGTGGGGCAGCTGGACGCCCCCCCCCCCGTTGGGAACATGCGCACTCAGCGAGCTTCCCCTGCACGGACAGGAAATAAAACACATATCGATTACAGCCAGAACATACCCGACACGAACGGGACGTTGTGTTGAACTTCTACTGTTCGTTCGGCTTTTTCTTTTGACACCTTTGCTCTTGGTTGCTCCTGGCTGCTCAGCAGCAGTGAGGAGGAAAGTTGACTGGTACCCAATACCTGACGGGATTGTACCCAAGTTCTAGTTCTAGATTAAATGCTGTTGTTTTCCAAGTGCATTTTCACATATTGTAGCGAATTCGGGGGATAACGCAACCACAGAAACTGCCGCGGCCGGGACGCGAACCCGTATCGCCCGCACCGCAGGAGGCATCGCTAACCGCTAGACTAAAGGGTCAGACCCGCCAGCCGGCGGCCAGCGTGTCTACTAATCCATGCACGTTACAGTGTATACCTGGACTTTGTCCTCTGCATTTAACCCGTCCTACCCGTCCTACCCGTCAGCAGACTGACGATGCTGCAGGTTCACACACATGGGCACGTTCAAAACCTCCCTACGTTGTAACGATCACGCATGAAGAGGCTCGGTAGTCCTCGGCTGACGGGTCGGACCCTTTAGTCGACTGGTTGGCGTTGTCGCCCGCGGTGCGGGACGTCTGAGTTCGCGTCCCGGCTGTGCTGCCTCCTAAATTCGCTACGTTTGGTGTCAGGCCGGACCGTCACAGCCGGGACTCGAACTCGGGTGCGGGATATCCGAGTTCGAGTCCCGGCTGTGCTGCCTCCCAAATTCGCTACCTTTGGTGTCAGGCCGGACCGTCACAGCCGGGACGCGAACTCGGATGTCCCGCACCGCGGGCGACAACGCTAACCAGTCGACCAAAGGGTCCGACCCGCCATCCGAGCGTGTCTGCTTATTCGTCTACGTCACACTGTTGATATTGTTCTTGTGATTCGGTCTCTTTGTCTCCTCCTGTTTCCCTTATTTCATGTCCTCTCGTGCCTTGGCGTGAAGAAGTTGGGCTGTGTTTGTGTACGGGACAGGATCTGTACAGAGCCCCGTGTCGCCTGTTCGAGCAGCGGGTCAAATAAAAGGATGCCTCGGGTTCCTGCAGGCATCTTAGAAATGTGCGCCGGCCCTTTGACGGGTGCAGTGATGAGGGCAACAGCTCCCCGTTTGCAGGAAGGAGACTCTCACGTCAAAACCCAGAACAGGTTTTTCAGGGAGGATGTGTCGGTCTATAAATCGGCCTCGTGCCATGCTGCCGCACCACACCAAAAGAAAGAAACCTTCACGCGGTCCAGGCACACCCCGCTCAGCTGTGTAAAGGTGAGGGTTGGTTTTTTTTAAATTTTGGTCTCTATGATGGCTGAGTAGAGGACAGGGACCTGGGACACTGGGACAAGATTTATAATCAGTCACCTTAACGCTCTTCTGCTAGGACACCTCGGAAAATGTTAATTTTTTGTTTATTCATATGTTTTGTTTTTCTTTCATTTTTAAATCCCTGTGTTCTGTTTCATTGTTTAAAATGATGATGATGATGATGATGATGAGGACGATTGTTATTATAATTATCACGAGCTGGTATTAGTGCTAGTAATAGCAATATAAACAGTGGCGATATTGATAACTGTAGTAGTGGTGGTAGTCGTATTGGAATTTTTCTTGTCTTCAGTTCTAAGTAGTTTTATTTTCATATATGTTTTATTTTAATTTTATTATTTTTGTTTTATTTATTGTTTATTACTATTATTTTATTTTATCATATATTTTCATGTATATCACCTTACAATCACAAATGAGAGTCTTCCCTTTGAACACCGTTCTTCCATTTTGTTTGGTTACAATGTGAAATAAAGCGGTGGCACGAGCCAGCCGCTCGTCTCAGCTGATGACGTCATGTTGTATGATGTAATATTGTTAGCACACGAGACCATAAACATTCGACACAACAGTGTTGGGCAGAAATCAAACACAGTGGACAGCTGCGACGTCACTGTAAAAGAACTGTTACCATAAGAACGGTTACAATAAGAACTGTTACCATAAGAACGGTTACAATAAGAACTGTTACCATAAGAACTGTTACCATAAGAACTGTTACAATAGGAACTGTTACCATAAGAACGGTTACCATAAGAACTGTTACCATAAGAACTGTTACCATAAGAACTGTTACCATAAGAACTGTTACAATAGGAACTGTTACCATAAGAACTGTTACAATAGGAACTGTTACCATAAGAACTGTTACCATAAGAACTGTTACAATAGGAACTGTTACCATAAGAACTGTTACAATGGGAACTGTTACCATAAGAACTGTTACAATAAGAACCGTTACCATAAGAACTGTTACCATAAGAACGGTTACAATAAGAACGGTTACAATAAGAACTGTTACCATAAGAACGGTTACAATAAGAACTGTTACCATAGGAACTGTTACCATAAGAACGGTTACAATAGGAACTGTTACCATAAGAACTGTTACCATAAGAACTGTTACCATAAGAACTGTTACCATAAGAACTGTTACAATAAGAACTGTTACCATAAGAACTGTTACAATAAGAACAGTTACAATAAGAACTGTTACCATAAGAACTGTTACCATAAGAACGGTTACAATAAGAACGGTTACAATAAGAACTGTTACCATAAGAACGGTTACAATAAGAACTGTTACCATAGGAACTGTTACCATAAGAACGGTTACCATAAGAACTGTTACCATAAGAACTGTTACCATAAGAACTGTTACAATAAGAACTGTTACCATAAGAACTGTTACCATAAGAACAGTTACAATAAGAACTGTTACCATAAGAACTGTTACAATAAGAACTGTTACAATAAGAACTGTTACCATAAGAACGGTTACAATAAGAACTGTTACAATAAGAACTGTTACCATAAGAACGGTTACAATAAGAACTGTTACCATAAGAACTGTTACCATAAGAACTGTTACCATAAGAACAGTTAAAACAAGCAGGTGTTTGGACGTTGACTGGAAACACCTGTGTTGAACCTGCTACATGGCAGACTGTATAGACACAGCGCTCCTCTTCTTTAGCGCTTCACACAATCACTCATACACACTCATATATACACATACACACACTGTCATATACACAGTCATATATACACATACATACACACACACACTCATATACACACATACACCCATATATACACACTCTCATATACACACTCATATATACACATACACACACTGTCATATACACAGTCATATATAAACATACACACACACACACTCATATACACACATACACTCATATATACACATACACACTCTCATATACACACTCGTATATACACATACACACACACACACACTCATATACACACTCATATATACACATACACACACACACACTCATATATACACATACACACACTCTATACACACACACACTCATATATACACATACACACACTGTCATATACACAGTCATATATAGACACATACACACACACTCTCATATACACACTCATATATACACATACACACACACACACACTCATATACACACATACACTCATATATACATATACACATACTCTCATATACACACATACACTCACAAAAACACATACACACTCATATATATACATACACACACTCTATACACACATACACTCATATATCAGAATCAGAATAATCAAAATATACACATACACACACTCTCTCTCATACATACACACAGTCTCATGTATACACACACATATTCATATATTCACATACATACTCTCTCATATACGCGCGCGCGCACACACACACATCGGTGTGGACCATGCGGAGTAACAACCAGCTCATCAGGAGCAGTTAGGTGTCTTGCTCAAGGACACCTCAACATTTTTTTCAAAGAGGAACCGAGGATGGAACCAGCAACCCTCCAGTTACCAGACGAGCTGCCCTACCTCCTGAGCCACTGTCACCCACAAGCAGTTGTGTTATTCTGATCAGCTGTGTTCATGTCGTACCGCACCCCGGCGGTCCCGACGGTCAGCCCGGCGGGTGTGGTGTTGTCCTCCTGGACTGTGGTCTTTGTTTAGCTGGATATGTGTGTTAGTGTGGGTAACACACATACCCACACTAACACACATACCCACACTAACACACATATCCACACTAACACACATAGTGTGGGTATGTGTGTTAGTGTGGGTAACACACATACCCACACTAACACACATACCCACACTAACACACATATCCACACTAACACACATAGTGTGGGTATGTGTGTTAGTGTGGGTATGTGTGTTAGTGTGGGTAACACACATATCCACACTAACACACATACCCACACTAACACACAAATGTGTGTTAGTGTGGGCATGTGTGTTAGTGCGGGTATGTGTGTTAGTGTGGATATGTGTGTTAGTGTGGATATGTGTGTTAGTGTAGATATGTGTGTTAGTGTGGATATGTGTGTTATACCAACACTGTGTGTTAGTGTTGGTATGTGTGTTAGTGTGGATATGTGTGTTATACCAACACTATGTGTTAGTGTTGGTATGTGTGTTAGTGTGGATATGTGTGTTAGTGTAGATATGTGTGTTAGTGTGGATATGTGTGTTAGTGTAGATATGTGTGTTAGTGTGGATATGTGTGTTAGTGTGGGTATGTGTGTTAGTGTGGATATGTGTGTTACAGTGGATATGTGTGTTAGTGTGGATATGTGTGTTAGTGTGGGTATGTGTGTTAGTGTGGATATGTGTGTTAGTGTGGATATGTGTGTGTTAGTGTGGGTATGTGTGTTAGTGTGGATATGTGTGTGTTAGTGTGGGTATATGTGTTAGTGTGGATATGTGTTTTAGTGTAGATATGTGTGTTAGTTTAGATATGTGTGTTAGTGTGGATATGTGTGTTAGTGTGGATATGTGTGTGTTAGTGTGGGTATATGTGTGTTAGTGTGGGTATGTGTGTTAGTGTGGGTATGTGTGTTAGTGTGGGTATGTGTGTTAGTTTGTGTGTTCTTGTAGTGTTTGGATGTGTGTTTGTCTTTGTGTTGTACTGCTGTGGGCCGGGGGAAACGGCGTTTTGTTTCATGTAATGTGCTACCAGTGTTTCCATGCTCATTAAAGTGTGTATCGGTGGTTCCTCGTCTTCTTTGTTGGTTGGTATCACACGTGAGGTTGTTGATGTGGTGGTGTTGTTTGCCATTGTGACAGTATGGTTCCGTATGGTTCCGTATGGTTCCGTATGTTCGTTAGTTTCGAGGATCTAGTTGTCACTGTTGTGTGCAGTTTGGTTGTGTTGTCGCACCGTATTCTGTCACCATAGAATAAACTGTCGCGTGTGACGTCACTCGGCTCCCCGAGTCCGCCTTCATTCGGGTTTAAACTGCTATGACGTGAAAGAGCATCACAGCAGTTAATCACGCTCATGTGTACCGGCCGTGCAGGTTCTCTCCGGCCTCTTCTCCACCAGAGTAGCTCTGGTTCGGGCACCGGTTCCGTTCGGGATTCTGAGAACCCTGCTGTTTGCGTGGCGAACGTTTCCACCAGTTTGCAGCGGAACCGTTGTACGTCATCGACGGGGGACTTTGTGCGTTGCACACCGGGTGTAAACATGTTTTTTTTTCGTACCCGTTTTCCGGGAACTCTGCCTCTGATTGGCTAGTACTCGTTGAGAGAGAGCGTTCACCTGGGTTCCGGGAAGCCCCGCCCCTACTCTACCTCTGATTGGCTAACCCTATCCCTAACCCCACCCTAACCCTAACCAACCTCATCAACGGAGGCAACGAGCACTAGCCAATCAGTGGCTGAGTTCCCGGAAAACGGGTACGAAAACAAATCCCGCCCCGGAACCCCCACTAGCTAGCGATAACATGGCGTCATATTATGACGTCATCCGGCTCCACTTTTCGGCAACTCGTCCATCGTCTCGGTAGTCCTGCTCCAGGTTTGAACTCGCTGATCATTTGTTCTTGCGTCGGACCGAACCCATTCTTGGCCATCTCACTCGCCATCCAGCCTCCTCTCTGGCTCCTGCTCCTCCCCGGTCTCTCCGGAAACTCGGGAGGTGCCCGGATACCAACCCAGCACCGAGCTTCCTGCCCTGACCGCCGCGCCCCCTTGTTGTCTGCCCAGTTCGCCATTTTCTCCTCTTCCTCTTCCTGTCACGCGCCCACTGGTGTCGTCACGGTTCGCGCTGAAGAACCTGCCATATTTTGGTGCCGGTTCGGAACCAACTTTTCGGGTTCGGAACCAATTTATTTTTGGCGGAAATGCTCTGAACCGTTCAAACAAGGGTTTGCGGACCCGCACCGAACCCGTTCCCTGTTGGAGGGAAAGGGGCATCAGTGTACTTAACATAGACAACAACACTACACTACAACAACTGTACAACATAGACTACAACACAACAACACTACACTACATGGCTCTGTCAGTGTACTTAACATAGACTACAACACTACACTACGTGGTGTTGTAGTGTTGTTGTGTTGTAGTCTGTAGGCTACAACACAACAACACTACAACAACAGTACAACATAGACTACAACACAACAACACTACACTACGTGACTCTCTCAGTGTATTTAACATAGACATAGCACAACAACAGTACAACACTACAACATAGACTACAACACAACAACACTACACCACGTGGCTCTCTCAGTGTACTTAACATACACTACAACACAACAACACTACAACATAGACTACAACACAACAACACTACACTACGTGGCTCTCTCAGTGAACTTAACATACACTACAACACAACAACAGTACAACACTACAATGTAGACTACAACACAACAACACTACACTACGTGGCTCTCTCAGTGTACTTAACATAGACATAACACAACAACAGTACAACACTACAACATGGACTACAACACAACAACACTACACTATGTGGCTCTGCCAGTGTACTACAACAAGCAACACTACAACACAACAATCTTCAGATATATACACAAGGACTGACCTATACAGGTGAAATGAGGGGTGATAAGGTGCAGAGAATATACCAGAGATGCTGGAATGCATGTTAGCAGGTTACTTACATACAGGCCAATCAAGTAATTAAGTGGACCTGGTCTAATGGCCCCATGTGTACATTGTGAATGGTGATGGGTAACATCTCTCCAATTTCTCCAGAGAACCGGTGGCCATCATGAAGTTCGGGCTGCTGGCGTTGCTAGCCATGGCGGCCCTCGTGCCCGGCCTGACGGAGGGCCGCACTGCCACCAAGTGTGAGCTCAGGAAAAAGCTCGGGGAGGCCCTTAACCTCCCCAGCAATTTGAAGCCGTACGAGGACTACATCCTGGCTAAAGGTGAGGTCCTGGGAGGTGGCTGTGGTAGTCGCTTCAAGGTTCACTTACTAGCCAGCTGGGAAAGTGAACCTGTGCCATTCTGCCCCCCGCCAACAACTACTACTGATGCGTGGGATGTCATCTGTTTGACCTACCCTAGAAAAGGAAGAGGTCCAGAAGATCCACCTAAGGTGTACTCAATAAACGCATTCGTTTGAGGCTTTCAGATGTCTCCATTTCTCAGACACATTCACAATGTTGAGCCCATAGTAAGACATGTCACAGTTCTTATTCCCCCCAGTTTTACTTGGCCAGTTACCCTATTTCCCGAGCCGTCCTGGTCTCTGCTCCACCCCCTCTGCTGATCCGGGGAGGGCTGCAGACTACCACATGCCTCCTCCCATACATGTGGAGTCGCCAGCCGCTTCTTTTCACCTGACAGTGAGGAGTTTCACCAGGGAGCATGGGAGGGTCACGCTATTCCCTCTAGTCCCCCCCCCCCGACAAGCGCCTCGACCTACCAGAGGAGGCGCTAGTGCAGCGACACATACCCACATCCCACCCACAGACACGGCCACGGCCAATGGTGTCTGTAGGGACGCCCGACCAAGCCAGTGGTAACACGGGGATTCGAACCGATGATCCCCGTGTTGGTAGGTAACGGAATAGACCGCTATGCTACCCGGACGCCCTACATACGTCATGTTTCTATGCTGTCAGTGGAGCGCTCATGATGTCATAGCACTCTGCATAGCCATGGGTTGTAGCTTTAATTAAAAGAATGAAATGCTTGAAGTTCTCACTTGCATGTGAACAAACTAATTAAGGCACCTCCGAGCCTCTCTTCTCCGACATATTTAACTGCATGTCATGTGTCTTGTCCTCCTCATTCTATGCCCATGTACCCGGCTGTCCCTGGGTGCAGTGATCTGCCAGGTGGAGAGGAGAACCCGCTTTGACACCGGCTATGTTAGGGTCTTTGGAAGACCCAAGCCTACAAAGAAGCCCACGGTAAACGTGACGTCAACTTTGAAACCAACAACCACAACCACCCAACCAGGGAACACAACACGAGTAACAACGCAGCTCAACATGACAACACCACCGGTCGGACCGACGACCTCGCCGAGCCGGTCTACTGTAGCAGTGAGCAGAACAAGTCCACTGATTGGAACGACGAACGTCACACTGGGCCAGAACGCATCAACGACCGCCAACAACGCCCAGATCCGGCTGAGGAGACAAGCCGAGGAGGACGGAGATGCTGACGGACAGGTGGAAGGAATGGGAGACTTGGATGCTGGTCTGCGCGATGTGATGGATGGGGAGGATAGCGAGACTGAAGAATCAAAGGAGGAAGACGTGCCAGGTGATGAAGAGAGGAGTGATAGTAAGATGGAGGAGGAAGAAGAGGTGCAAGAACAGGAGGAGCCAGAGGAGGACTCAAATGAGGAAGTGGACTTAATGGAGGAGGACTCGAAGAAGGGCGGCAGCAGGAAAAAGCGATGGGCTGGCTGGCGTCCCAGACCAAGACCCAGACCCAGACCAAGACCCAGACCCAGACCACACCTGTCCCTTGGTTTTTATGGTCTGTTCCAGCTCAGTGACCGCCGCTACTGTGATTCCGGTTATCGCTGGTCCGCAAATGTCTGTCGCAGCGACTGCAACGGTAATTCTATCACTTATACATAGATTAATTGCGTAACACTGAAAAGATGAGACAAACTAGTTTAGCGAATAGATCAAATCATTTAAAGTGGCAGTGCAGAATTGTTCTATGAATTCAGCGAATGAGATGTGACGTTTCCTTGCGCGCAGGAAGTGACGCTGGCTAGCTGTGAGGCACGATAAAACGAACACGGCGTTTCCCGCTCAGCAGATTTGGCTGCAGAAAAACAAACAAAGCGGAAGCGCTGCGTTCAATTTTTACCACGCCTCGTGACTCGCAGTGAGCGACGCTTCCTGTGTGCGCGTGAAGGATCGCGTCTTTGTTCGCTGGTATGGCGACAGTGCTGCACGTGCTGGTCTCGCCAGACCAGCTGAGGCCAGAGCACCGGAATTAAGCGGTGTGTTGAAGCGCCGGGGGTCTCGATTTGTTGTGTACACACTCCAAATCTTAACGAATTACTACCAGTGGTGGATCTAGAGATTTTTTCCTGGGGTGGCAACGGGGTGGCAAGACTGTGTCCCAGAGGTGGCAGCTGCCACCCCTTGCCACCCTGTAGATCCGCACCTGTGAGGGGGAGGGGGGATTCTAAATCGGCGACTTCTGTTTGAGATGAGTTTGGTGCGGGTCTCATTGACCTTCACCATGCATGTACATAAAATATACTTTAAAAACATATTATCTGATTTATAAATGGGGTGGCAACAGGGGTGGCAAGACTGTGTCCCAGAGGTGGCAGCTGCCACCCCTGTTGCCACCCTGTAGATCCGCCCCTGATTACTACATAATGTCATTTTAAGAGACCTGCATTTGGCGCGCAAGACAAATATAATCTGTTTTCATTAAGCCGGATCAAAACAAGAATGATGCCAACTTTATCAACTTTTGCATTTTAACAACCGGACTCTTTCTTCCCCTCTCTGTCACCTAAAGCCTTCATCAATGATGACATCACTGATGACATCGCTTGCTTTGTCCAGTCGCGGAAGTGGAAGTAAGTACTGACTGGCTGACTGTACACCAGTGTTCAAAACAGCGTACATAGCTATAATTAATAGTATATATATCTTATATATATAATCAACAGTATATATATCTTATATCTATGTATGACGCTATCGCTGTTTTCAGCATTAAGATGGCACTGGTAGTGTAGCGGTCTATTCTGTTGCCTAGCAACACGGGGATCGTCGGTTCGAATCCCCGTGTTACCTCCGGCTTGGTCGGGTGTCCCTACAGACACAATTGGCCGTGTCTGCGGTTGGGAAGCCGGATGTGGGTATGTATCCTGGTCGCTGCACTAGCGCCTCCTCTGGTCGGTCGGGGCGCCTGTTCGGGGTGCTGGGTGGAATAGCGTGATCCTCCCACGCGCTACGTCCCCCTGGTGAAACTCCTCACTGTCAGGTGAAAAGGAACGGCTGGCGACTCCACATGTATGGGAGGAGGCATGTGGTAAGAGTGGGGCAATTGCCCGGATACAATTGGGGAGAAAAGGGGGGACAAAATTAAAAAAAAAAAACAGATGGCACTCATATTCATGGTAGCATCAAGTGATACAAGAGGCCCCAACTGCTCCTTTGTATGGATTTGTGTCCCCTCTGCCACAGCTTAAACAAAGTCTCGTCTATATCCGTCAGCCATGTCTCCCATGTCCACTGAATGTCCTGTATGTTCGTACGATTTAGTTGCACCTATGTACCCATCTATGCATGTTGGGATGTAAACATGTATGGAAGTAAACTTGTATTGTAATGTACAGGCTGTGGCGACAGATTTTCCTCCTCCTATCTATCTATCTAGCTAGCTAGCTAGCTAGCTAGCTAACTAGCTATCTGTTAGGGGATGCACGGATATCCGTTTTTCACTGCAAATCCGACTTCTGAAGAAGATTCTTCACCTGGCGGGCAACACTGAACACTGATAGGCTCCAGTGCTTTTGTTGAACCATGAAGACAGACTCTTTAGAGTCAACGGGGAAAATAACTGAGACGGAGCCCGTTTTGTATTTTTCATCCATCAGAGAAATACAGAGAAATTTGGCAAAAAAAATGCAGTACATCAATCAATTTAGACTTCTATTAATGATGCCTTGGTGCATGATCAATAATCCAGGTGAGAAAATCACAGAAGGGTGAATCAGTTCGTCTGGACACAGCGTTTATTGACAGACACGTTTCAGCACTCACCTAAGAGACCTATTCAGTCTCACCTGACTGCAGGTGTCCCCACCCTTATAAACAATACAGTGACTGCAGGTGTCCCCACCCTTATAAACAATACAGTGACTGCAGGTGTCCCCACCCTTATAAACAATACAGTGACTGCAGGTACCCCACCCTTATAAACAATACAGTGTCTGTAGGTACCCCCACCCTTATAAACAATACAGCGACTGCAGGTAACCCCACCCTTATAAACAATACAGTGACTGCAGGTGTCCCCACCCTTATAAACAATACAGTGACTGCAGGTGTCCCCACCCTTATAAACAATACAGGGACTGCAGGTGTCCCCACCCTTATAAACTATACATTGGCATAACGACCGAAACCAACGATCGGTTTCCATCACAGCATTGTAAGATGGTGACGGATGTACTCCTAGCCCCCCCACCCCCTCGGTTCAGGGATGGTCGTCCCCCTCTTCACATAGATTTCCTCTTTGACTCCCCGTTCAAACCGGCGTCCCTCCCTATCAGGGATATGCACGTCCTCATCCTTGAGTCCCATCAGAATCAGAACTAGAACCACGTTTATTGGCCATGCAGGTTTGCACTACATGGGATTTGACTCCGGTGTCGTGGCTCTCTCGGTGTACTGACGATAGAATAACAACACTACAACACAACAACCTTCACATATACACACAATAGGAGGTGATGAGGTGCAGAGAATATATCAGAGATGCTGAGATAGATGTTAGCAGCTTACTGACACACATGCCTGCTGATGTAGATGGACATGACGTACCAGTACTATATGTACAGTACAGTATATACAACATGTACAGTACAGTATATACAGCATGTGCAGCACAGTATACACAACATGTGCAGTACAGTATATACAGCATGTACAGTACAGTATACACAACATGTACAGTACAGTACAGTATATACAACATGTACAGTGCAGTATACACAACATGTACAGTACAGTATATACAACATGTACAGTACAGTATACACAACATGTACAGTACAGTATATACAGCATGTACAGTACAGTATATACAACATGTACAGTGCAGTATACACAACATGTACAGTACAGTATATACAGCATGTACAGTACAGTATACACAACATGTACAGTGCAGTATACACATGTACAGTACAGTATATACAACATGTACAGTACAGTATATACAGCATGTACAGTACAGTATATACAACATGTACAGTGCAGTATACACAACATGTACAGTACAGTATATACAGCATGTACAGTACAGTATATACAACATGGTTGGATTTATTGACAGTGTTAAGCGTTCATTTGAATGACCGCCTGCAGAAAGAAACTGTTTTGATATCTGGTAGTTTTGGGGTACAGTGCTCTGTAGCGCCTCCCAGAGGGGAGGAGTTGCAACAGGTTGTGAGCAGGGTGTGATGGGTCTGCAGTGATGTTGCCCGTCCGTTTCTTGAGTCTGGGGGTGTGTAAGTCCTGAATGGAGGGCAGGTTAGCTTCGAGGATTTTCTCTGCAGACCTCACTGTCCGTTGCAGTCTGTCCCCGTCCTGTTTGGTGGCCGATCCAAACCAGACAGTGATGGATGTGCAGAGGACAGACTGTATTATGGCGGTGTAGAACTGGATCAGCAGTTCCTGAGGCAGGTCGGATAGCATCCTTGAATAGTACACGGGACCACCTAAAGTCCAGTTAATGGCCACGCCCATATTTGCATATGAAACTGGTCGTTGGTTTGGGTCGTTATGCCACTGTGTTGCTTATAAGGGCGGGGACCAACTGCCTGCAGGGGTCACTAATGCCCCCTCTCCAGTGCATGGTACCAGCTCAACTCGACTCTACTCTATTCGACTGTACTCGCTTTACTTTTGGGGATTTCGTTTCCTACTGCAGACAGCGTCCCCTCACGGCGAAGCCCCGCCGGTCATTTGTGGGCGTGTTGACTAGTTTTTTTTTTTTTTTAAAGATTTTATTGATAAATAAATATAAATAAATAGACACGTATTTACATTTAACCCAGTGAGTCAAGCAAATTCTCCACGAGACCGTGCAGGCCTGTTCCCTGCCATAAGCAGTCAAAGGACTCACTGGACTCACTGGATTACTTTGCTCCTCATTTGGTGAGCACTTTCCCTCCCGTTGAGTGCTTCTTTTAATGACGTTATATTTATTTATATTTTATCTATTTTGGTTTATTTATTTGTTTACCGTGGTATTTTCACGTCACCTTTGAGTATGGGCTCAGCTCACGCGGAACCTCGACGGAGGTGGTACCAAAAGAAAGTACGTGGTACCAGGTACGATCCCTAACTTTTACCCGATGGGAAACCGAAAGAAAGAAAGAAAAAGCGAGTAGAGTTGAGTAGAGTCGCGCCGGGGCCGTGCAGTGGGAAGGGCCATCAGACGAGTCATGGAACGTTTCGCTCAGTAAATGCTGGGTCCAGCTGAACTGATTCAGCCGCCTGTGGTTTTAGTGCTCACAGCTTTTGGTACTGGATTTTAGTCTTGGGCGGAGTCTCCAATAGAGACATACTCTTCTTTGGCCTGCTATCGACCCGATATTTGAATCGGTACATCCCCTCTTTCTTCCCTTCTTTCTTCCCTGATCTGTGGTGCAACAGGTTCTACCTCAATCGGCCCGGGTGCTACAGGACATGGCACTACTTCGCCGAATGTGAGTGAGAGTCTGCCGATCTGAAAGACCCGGCCTCGGGGAGACTCCCCGACGTCCCTGGATCCCCGCTACACAACACGCTTGGAGCGATTTCCGCCCGCTGGCTCCGCTTTCAATGAAGTGACTCGTAGTCCCACCGCCACGTGAGGTCCCGAACCCTTGCTGCAGCTGATATCCCTGAAGCAGGTTCTGCTACGAAAAGGACCCACCAATTCACCAGAGGACCCAAAATGAAACTAGCTGAAAAAATGTATATGAAATAAGGATTATAAATGTTGTAATCATCTAAGGGACTACTTGATTAATTACTCTTCTATCCTGAGGCTTTATAGCATTACTAACCCAGGGGGCGCTCTAGGCTCCAGCTGTTTTCCCTGTCCAGGTAGTAAAGAAGAAGAAGATGGGTGTGTCTGCTCTCTCTCTCTCTCTCTCTCTCTCTCTCTCTCATTTTGTTCATTGAAGCTGCCAAATACAAGTAAAGCTGAAGAAAAGCTGCTTCTGGAGTCCTGAGTCCTCATTGGTGTTTTTATTTTATACACTATAACTACGATCCCCTCACGTGCTCGTGTTTTCTTTGTTCAATATTTCTGAATAAAAATGTTTTCCATGTTTTCCAACACAACTCAACAAGCAATGTGACGTCCAGTTTTATTTTTGGTTTTTTTGAAGGGGAGGGGATTTTTTCCTCCCTTTTCTCCCCAATCGTAGCTACCTGTTCAATTGCCCCACTCTTCCGAGCCGTCCCGGTCTCTACTCCACCCCCTCTGCCGGTCCGGGGAGGGGCTGCAGACTACCACATGCCTCCTCCCATACATGTGGAGTCACCAGCCGCTTCTTTTCACCTGACGGTGAGGAGTTACCGGGGACGTAGCGCGTGGGAGGATCACACTATTCCCCCTCTCCCCTGAGCAGGCGCCACGACCGACCAGAGCAGGCGCTAGTGCAGCGACCAGGGCTCATAGCCACATCAGGCTTCCCACCCGCAGACACGACCAATTGGGTCTGTTGGGACGCCCGACCAAGCCGGAGGTAACACGAGGATTCAAACAGGCGATCCCCGTGTTGGTAGGCAACGGAATAGACCGCTGCGCTACCCGGACGCCCCCACACCCAGTTTTTAAGGAGGCATTAAAGTAATGTTTTATGCAAAATCTAACTTTAATATGCAAATTATTGTCACATGTCCTGTAGCATTTTACATTTTCAAGTCGAAATGTCTTTTGAGGAAAACTGTAATATATGCAGGGGCGGGTTTTTACCCTTCGGGGCCTAAGGCAAACATAACCATGGGGCCCCCCACATCCCTTGTTCCCCCCTTTTTCAATACTTATTCATCTAAGAAAGACCTACTTTTAACTTCTTCTCTTCACAACAGCAATGGTGTCCAGACATCTGGAATCACATCTGTAAAAAAACAAAACAAAAAAAAACACCAAAAAAACAGATTGTTTAACAAATGCACCCACTGTAAAATCTTAATTTCATAAAATAGTATGATCTCTGCACAATAAGATTATACTTTATTGTCCATTCACATGGAATTGTCACGTATCTGGAAAAAACCCAAAAGCAGACGGGACAACCAGGTAAGGGAAGAAATCAAGTCTTTATTGAAGTGGCCGATCCCAGGGGTAGAGCAGGAGTTGGCTGAGTGGCAGGTAGACTGGCAGGCTGAAGTCCTGAAGAACAGAGAGCAAAAAATCAGACAGGCAGGCAAGAATGCAAAAACTATGAACATTAGAGATGCAGGCTAGGACTGGGACTGGACGTGCAACAACCTTTAGGCAACAAACCATGAATGGCAACGTTCCAGCGAAGACTGGTCCACAGTGGAGGCTTCTTAAAGGTGAGGGTGATTGCTTGATGGCCAGCAGGTGTGCCGATTGAAACCACGGGCAGGTGTGCCAGGGTGAAGGAGAGGTGAGCAGGTGTCAAGGGCGAGGGGCTGTGACAGGAATACCTGTCATTGGTTGCCATGATTTACCCTGATTTTCCGGCAGGTTCACTGGTAGCATCTCTTTACTGGACCTGCTTGCTGCTACCCAAATTGGAGAAGCTGTTCATGGTCTTCTGTCTCCTATCTTGTGTTAGTAAAGTGAGAAGATAACGCACAAGACAACGGTTGTGTGCTCTAAATGTGAGCTAAGCAACAAACTGATGGAGGCTGTCCTCCAAAAAACCCCACGGGCCATGGGGAGAGCTCTTACACTGGAGGATCTCACCTCGTGGGACTCTGATTTCACATCGTTTTGACAATCTTTTAATTTGCTTTTACGCCATTGTAACAGGGGATCACTGCTGTTTTAATAAAACCCAACTATAGAACTTTTAAAGAGGCTGTTAGAAACTTAAATTGATAGAATAGGTACAGAACACATACAGACGGGTGACAAATAAAAACAAAAACCAACATAAAGTGTCTTAGTAAGGTACTGGGCCACCACGAGCCTCCACAACATCTCCAATGCTCCTTGTCGTGGATCCTACAAGTCTCTGAACTCTCCTGGAGGGATTAACACCATTCTTCCAGACGATATTCCCTCATTTGGTGTTTTGGTGATGGTGGTGGAGAGCGCTGTCTAACACGTCGGTCCAAAACCTCTCATATGTGTTCAATTTGGTAAAGGTCTGTACAGTAAAATCCTGACTGTTAATTTAACTTCCTGAGTGTTAATTTAACTTCCTGGGTCTCAATTTAACTCTGAGAGTTAAATTAAGACCCAGTTTCTTTCCTGTGTGGTGACTGTGAAGGCCATAACATGTGATTTAGATAATTTCCGTGCTCGTCAAACCATCCAGAGACCCCTCGTTGTCGCTGCCCGATGTGAGTCAACCGCAGACGTGAGTCGCACATGTGCGAGCGTAAACGGGTTTTCCAGCTTTATTATATGATGAAAATAAAGACATGGTTAGGGTTAGACCAAAGTGGTTGCATAACAAACGTGCAAGTTCATATCAGACTTGGTCTCATTCTTGTGAGGCAGGGTCCCGCCTAGGAGGCCATGCATCCACAGGCTGACAGGCGAAATGTTTTATCGGGTAGATTTCTGAGAGGAGCGCTGCATATTTCAAACTTTATCCCCCCATATTTCCCGTTCAATCGACTTGGGCACTGCGCAAAAGTCTTATAATGACAGGAAACATCCTTTTCTGTCCGTGTGTGTGTATCTGTCCTCTGCTAATCTCACACACTACCGGGCCTGTCAGCCTAATATTTTTTGGGAACAGTTACGACTGTATTATCAAGGACCTCTCGTGGTTGCGGTGATTCAAAACCGGGTTGTTCCCCAAATGAAAGCGACTTCCTCAGCTGGTTTGTCGCCAAGTCCGAGCATCAGAGAAGGGAGAGCTGTGTCTACTTGTGTCCACTACGGGAATGTCCTGGAGACTCCAGGTGACTGTGCTGGTGTTAGCTCCCATCAGTACTTTGACTGTGGATAAACAAGCTATGCTTTATGATCTCCGTTATATGCGTACACGTCTAGCAGCCTATCTGTTACTGCGCCACAGCTCAAGGCAAATTGGTTTGGTTTACAGTGCCAGCACAACAGCGTCTTGCATGCAAAGTAAAGAGGCGATGGAATGAACTACATGTGGCGAATTCAGGGGGCAGCCGGGAACCGCCGCAGCTGGGACGTGAACCCGGGTCTTCCGCACCAAAGTCGACTGCGTTAACTGTCGACTAAAGGGTCCGACCCCGTAGCCAAGGGGTAGCGAGCCCTGGGCGCACGCGTTTCCGATGGCCTCGCGATCTCACCATCACACTTCTGACACCAATGTAGTGAATTCGGGGGGGGCAGCTGGGAACCGTCGCAGCCGGGATGCGAACCCGGGTCTCCCGCACCACGGGCAACGATGCTAACCTGTCGACTAAAACGTCCGACCCATTAGCCGACTGGTTAGCATACCCGGGTTCGCGTGTCGGCTGCGGCGGATTCCCAGCTGCCCCCTAAATCTGCAACATTGGTGTCAGAAGTGGGATGGTGAGACCGCGAGGCCATCGGACGCGCGTTCGCCCAGAGGCGTGAGCGAGCTGATGTGCTGAAGTGTGGGGACGCGCTACCTGAAGGAAGGTGGTAGTGTAACGACCATGAATAAGTAGACTCGCTAGCCCTTGGCTAACGGGTCAGAGCCTTTAGTCGACTGGTTAACGTAGTCGCCCGTGGTGCGGGAGACCCGGGTTCGCGCCCCGGCTGCGGCGATTCCCAGCCGCCTCCTGAATTCGCTACATTGGTGTAAGAAGTGGGATGGTGAGGCCGTGAGGTCATCGGAAGCACGTGCGCCCAGAGGCTTGAGGGGCTGGTATGCTGAAGCGCGGGGACGCGCTTCCCCCCCGCGCGTGGGGATAGTGTAATGAGCATGAATGAGTAGACTAGCTAGCCCTTGACTAACGGGTCAGAGTCGGACCCTTTAGTCGACTGGTTAACGTAGTCGCCCGTGGTGCGGGAGACCCGGGTTCGCGTCCCGGCTGCCCCCTGAATGCGCTGCATATACACACAGTCATGGAGCTTTTGCTTCTTCTTTCTCTCTGCATCCCCCTCCCTCCCTCTCCCCCCCTCTCTCTCATCTCATTCGGATACAAAGGAAAACTCGAGTCAAATATCAGCTTCACATAAATGTGACGTTTGCGCTGATCTGCCTGAAGGTCCAGATGGACAGTCACGCAAAGAAGACACAATACGAAGAGAGTCTCCAACTTCAGCCTCTCATGTTTGAAAGTTAGCGTAATATTCATGCGGATGTTGAGGAAATAGTTTGGAATTTTCGAAGTCTGCCTCTATTTTCTATTCCCTGCTTTTATAGCACACGTGGGTTGGGTTCCCTTTCACAGTGATGCAGCCCCAGCTTGTCATCCATGGGGACAAACTGAATATTCGTCAGTAGGCGACTCTTAAAATATTTCAGTTTGTAATGTTGTGTTATTACCCTTCACATTCTTTGTACTGAATGTCGCATTCGCCCAAAGCATCCAAGCAATAAGTTGCAAAGCTGCGCATGATTCAGATGATTTCTGATTAGTTATTGCCTTAAACCAGGGGTCCCCAATAGGCGGCCCGCGGGCCACGTCCGGCCCGTGACGGGTTGATTTATGGTCCGCGACATTTTTTTGGAGAAATGCCAGAAGGAAGATTTTTTTTTTATTTCCCTACCCCAAAAAAAAAACCTTTTAATTTTTTTCTTGGAAATAAAAAATTGTTTCTTCCTTCTGGTATTTCTACACATGTTGTTTGGGAACATTATTCCAAACATGATTTCAGCAATCAATCCAACAAGAAACGCTACCTTGTAACTATCAATTCCACCCCGCATTTCCCCTTGGGGGCTAGTCCAGCCCCCCCTCACTTGCGCGTCACATGACCTTATCAGCATTACTGAAAGTACTTCAGTTATGGTGGGCTAGAATGCTGCTGGAGGTTGAGTGGCCCGTGGTTTTGAAAGTGGCCCTAAAGTAATTGGGGACCCCTGCCTTAAACGTGTATAGGATGATGATACCAGAGATGGGGATGGTCAAAAGGGGCAATTCTTTTTGTGGGGAAAACTTAAGCAGTACGGCTTTAACTTATTAAACTTCTCCACTGGAGCTGCTCATTGGCAAACAGCAGGAGACCGGCCGGGCCAAGCAGCTCCCAGCGGCCGACAAATCCTGAGTGTTAATTTAACTCCGAGAGAGTTAATTTAACTCCGAGGGTGTTAATTTAACTCCGAGGGTGTACAAATGGAGTGAAATGAACACTCGGGATTTTATTGTGCAGTAGGAAAACTGAGGTTTGAAGGCACTTAAAAAAGGGCCAGTTTCCCCACGGAATCAATATAACACAAGCGGCGGAGCAGCTGGATGCAATAAAGTTGGGCATGACGTCACGTGTTAAAGGCGTCTTTATGTTTGTACTTGGGATTGTTTTTTTCAGCGACAATGAATGTTCCCTACCTATAATGGCCGCGCTTAGCCGAACAATCAGCCCACCACACGAACACAAGCCACATTCAGCACGCTCACCTTACCTGCACCGACACCTGATCGACTGAGGCGCAGAAATGAAAAGGTGGCGTTCTAACGTGTTGAGGCGTTACGATCCTGTGGTCACTGGACATTCAGTGAATCCAGAGCTGACTCGTTAAACCGGATCGTGTTTTGGTCTCATGACCGAGTGGGGCGGAATCGGTTCAATGGCATACAGGTGTAACCTGTAAACGAGAGGAGACTTATTGTGAAAGGACGTATCATTTTTCCGGGGCCACAATGGGGAATTTGAGACCCAGGGGCTGGACTGCAGCTTCAGCTTTGTTGTCGCGTCTCAGCCACGTCTATAAGCTCCACAGGGAGCGGGCCTTGTTTGAAAAGAACAAGAGCACGCTGCAGTTCTCACCAGGTCCCTCGCAATGGGGCTGTGGCGAGTATATAAACTACCCATATAGTGACAAGGAGTTACTCGGGAGAGGAAGATGAGGGTGTTCGTCGTGCTGACTTTGGCTGTGGTGGTGCCCGGTCTGGCCCTGGGGCGGCTCCTCTCGAAGTGTGAGCTGAAGAGGGAGCTGGAAGAAGCCAACCTTGAGCTGTCAGATGGGGCCAAGCGAAAACTGAGCGACGAAGACTTCGTTGCGAAGAGTGAGTATGGATGACGGTAGCAAGTCTGGGCCCCGCTGACAAGCTGTAATGCTGAGCCGCCAGATGTGACGCGTGTAATTTAATGACGTCCAAAATGTATCCGCACACAGGAATAAGTATGCCCTTGTTCTGTTAATAAAAGGGAGAAAGATTGATCGACCTTCATCCTTGTTCGGGTCTTTACCTGACGTAGGTCTTTTCTCACCTGCATGTAATCAATGCCTCTCTGAAGGACCCCTTATTGGTCTGAAAATGTGGGGGGGGGGGTTGGTCATTAAAAAACAATCTAAAATGTTATTAGTGCATATCACCGTGGTGACAGTACATAAGTAGACAAGTTAAGGATTATGGACTTCTGTTTGGGTAAGTAAAATTCACCATAGTTGTTTTTTTGTTTTTGTTTTCTTTGCAAGAGACCTCTTTTAATTCGTTGGGTGAAAGCTCCACAGGGCAGCACAGGCGCCTTTGGTAAAAGGAACAGTCAGTAGGACCAGGCTCCCAAAGGGTCCCCTATCAGGACTAACATGTCAGAAATTAATTTGATTTAATGTTCTTTTCTTTTTTTCTACTCCTCTTATTCCGCCTCCAGTTGTCTGCCACGTGGAGAAGTCCACAGGCTTCAACACCAGCACGGTGATCCGGATGAATCCCGACGGAGAACTAGGACCCCCAAGGAGAGAAAGGAGGTCCACAGCGGGGGGGCACTTGGGTGCGGGGCATCTTCACACCAAGATGCCACCGCGAACCCGGCCCCCCGGTGAGGTTCCCAATATGGTCTGGACCCTTTATGGTTTGTTCCAACTCAGCGATCACCTGGTCTGCTTGTCCGGCGACGCTTCATCGCCTAACCTATGTGGGATGGACTGCACGAGTGAGTTTCACCCCCAACACGCGACTTCAGTGGTTAGATTCTGACCAACTTTAAGTGGTGCCAGGCACAACTCACCCTGGCCCCGACCCTCCTCCACTTCAAAACAAGGCAGCTCTCTATATAGCAATGAATATAGCTCTGACAGAGAAAGGTGAACATATCGTTGTCAGTTTGAAGTAAATTTGGACTACATTACAGACACAAATTGGCCTTTTTATGACCTTGGGTGTGGCCTTGATCCAAAAACCCACGAAATGTGCTAAGTTCATCAAAGGAGCATTACCAACCTTTCCTGAAATTTCATGTAATTTGCTGCAGCCCTTTCTGTAAAGTTGCAGCAAGCCAGCTAGCTAGCTAGCTAGCTAGCTAGACAGACAGACAGACTTTATTGTCACCAAGAGGAAATTGCTTTCTACAGCTCTGTAGACATCAGACAACAGTACATACAGCATCAACAATGGTAACCTTTTGGGCGGGGTAATGAATTTGTTTGCATGTCCACTTCTCCGGACAAAGTTTGCAAAGTTTGAAAACCTGAAAAAGGAAGTGCATATTCAGTCCAGGATGTGTTTCATTTCACTGTGTCTCAAACCGGAACTCGTTATTGTGTGTTGAAGCATCCTTCTACAAGGCTGTGGGATGTAACGAGACAAGTCCCGGTTCAGTCATTGTAGGTCGACTTCAGCTTATTCTGGCTCTGAGATGTCTGTCCTGCATGTCTTTTTCCAGACTTCATCGATGACGATATAACTGACGACATCGAGTGCCTGGAGACGCTCAAAATGAGGCTGTGAGTTTGATCCCCATCATACTGCAAATATGGCACAGACCATAATGCACTACATGGCACAGACCAGTCATATACTGCAGTTGCCTTATTTCAGGGGTTTTATTTTCATATGTAAGGTTCCGTCAGACATGAGAAGAGAAATGATAATAATAATAACAAGCCGGTCTTCATTTGGTCGAAAGTTCGATTTCTGAGAGTGTTTGTGTAAGCGGGGGGCGACATGTTGGGATTTGACAACATTAACCCTCAATACCTCCATCTGCCCCGGACGCAGGTCCAGTACTCAAATGGCAAACCCGGAGTGGTTTTAACGTGGCTTGCTTTCAAGGCCCTGTCTGAGTTTTGTTAATATCTTAAAGGGAGTTTATCGACTTGAGCAAACAATTTAACAGAAATGGTACATCCATGGGAATCACACCAATACACAAATCAAAGTGTTGTGGCGGACACTAGGGGCTGTGCCTCTCACCCAGCAGGACTGTGAGCTGGGGGCGTGGTCTACGTTCCCGGGCTTGCTGGTGCAGGGTTGTTCCTGCTGTAGTTTGGTTTTGGAGCTGAGGAATAAACAGCGAACTCGCCTTCGCCTGCTGTGTTTTTTCCTCATCCTGCCACAGTATTGCTTTTGCAAAAAAGCAAAAAAACGAAACGTGTTATGTTGAGGTCTGAATGAAGACACGACAGCAGGTCCCATGTGGGAATGGATGCCTTAGCATACAGTTAGATTTCCTAGTTTAAATTGGTTAAAATGTAATTGGTCGTTCAGGCTTCCATTCCCACGTGGGACCACCGGTTATACAACATACGTATAATAATTACATATTACATTGCTGATAAATAAAAATTGGGGGGAAAGCAATTCTTTGAATAGCACATTTATGTGATTCTCGTTGATTTTTAATTCTCCCCAATTGTACTTGGCCAATTACCCCACTCTTCCGAGCCGTCCCGGTCTCTGCTCCACCCCCTCTGCCGATCCGGGGAGGGCTGCAGACTACCACATGCCTCCTCCCATACATGTGGAGTCACCAGCCGCTTCTTTTCACCTGACAGTGATGAGTTTCACCAGGGGGACCTGGCGCATGGAGGATCACGCTATTCCCCCCCAAACAGGTGTCGTGACCGACCAGAGGAGGCGCTAGTGCAGCGACCAGGACACACACCCACCCACATCCTGTTTCCCACTCGCAGCCTCGGCCAATTTTGTCTGTAGGGACGCCCGACCAAGCCGGAGGTAACACGGGGATTCAAACCGGCGATCCCCGTGTTGGTAGGCAATGGAATAGACCGCTACGCCACCCGGACGCCCGTTGTGTTATTTCTTATTCAGTTGTTTGTTTGATTAGATAAACTTATACATTGTACCTTTAAGTTTTGTGGCACAGAGAAAGCTTGTACAGCAAAGTACTGTAAAGCAAAACCCCTGGTCACGTGTTTGCTGTTCTTCTTTGTCATTTCCACAGAGAAAATGGCCTCCACGGGCCTCACAAGATGGCCTTCATGAGAATGTGAGTAAGAACGTCTGTCTGTCCGGACATTACATGTTAAATGACACATTCCACCCTTCTTCGACTGCCTTGTTTAAGGTGTACACACATGAGATGTTTCTCTCTGCTTCTAGGGCCAAGCTTCTGTTCCAGCGGGAGTGCTACCAGGTGGTCTCCTCCGACTACTTCTCAGACTGTTAAGAACAGACTGTTAAAGCCTTGCCAGTGGTGCTAACCTACGGCCAAATGTCCACTGCCCATTCATTACAGCCATAATAAACGCAGCATGTCACTTGTTGGTTTCCGAGTTTGTCATTCATGTTTTGATGCACGCGCAATAAGAACATCAGAGAGGGTTGAATCGGTTCATCTGGATACAACGTGTCATCTAGGTGACGTCACGTAGAGGAAACGTGTCTGTCGATACACGTTGTATCCAGATGAACTGATTCAACCTTCTGAAAAGCTGAAAGACCAAGGTAGCCCGATGAAGAAGAATGCCCACATTCCTTCAGAGACGGGCGGGATACGTAAGGGTCCTTCCTCTATTCACAAATCTACTTCAGTAAAAGCAGTATAACCGGTTATTTTCTTGCCCGGTTCGGGATTCGATACGGGGTGTACTGCACCACAAGGCGACGTCACTAACCGCTCGGCTAAAGGGTCAGACCCGTTAGCTAGGGGCTAACGTGTCTTATTAGTAGTTTACAGTCGTCACCCTCCCCGGAAGCGTGCCCTCGCGCTTTGTTATTCCCGCGCTCCGAAGAGACTTCTGAGGATCTGCACACTTCCGGATCCCGCCGCTGCCACCAATGTAACCGGTTATTTTCTTGCCCGGTGCGGGATTCGATACGGGGTGTACTGCACCACAAGGCGACATCACTAACCGCTCGGCTAAAGGGTCAGACCCGTTAGCTAGGGGCTAACGTGTCTTATTAGTAGTTTACAGCAGGAAAGTACTTGATATTCACTGTACACAGGTATTGAAAGTAAAAGTACAGATTTTTGCACGAGACTCCCCCCACCCCTTTTTTCTCCCGAATTGTATTCGCCAATTACCCCATTCTTCCGAGCCGTCCCTGTCGCTGCCCCACCCCCTGTAGCCCACTTCCACATGCCTTCTTGGATATATGTGGAGTCGCCAGCCACGTCTTTTCACCTGACAGTGAGGAGTTTCACCAGGATGACGTAGTGCGTGGGAGGATCACGCTATTCCCCCTATTCCCCCCAGCACAGACGCCCCGACCGACCAGAGAAGGCGCTAGTGCAGCGACCAGGACACATACCCCCACCCGGCTTCCCACCCGCAGGCACGGCCAATTGTCTCTGTAGGGACGCCCGACACAGGGATTCGAACCGGCGATCCCTGTGTTGTAAGCAACGGTATAGACCGCCACGCTACCTGGACGCACCGAGTTTCTTCTATTTTAAAACGGAAGAGTTTTAAATGGTCGATCGGCTGACTGGTGTTTGAATGGTGAGAGGTGAAGCAACGCTGGCCGCGGTTATTAACTCTGTAAGTATGCTGCCATTGAGTAGGAAAACACAACACCTTCGTCACGTCATATCAAATTGTGTGCACCGGATCGCCGGTTCGAATTCCCGTGTTACCTCCGGGTTGGTCGGGGGTCCCTACAGACACAATCGGCCGTGTCTGCGGGCGGGAAACAGGATGTGGGTATGTGTCCTGGTCGCTGCACTAGCGCCTCCTCTGGTCAGTCGGTCGATCGGGGCGCCTGCTCCGGGGGGAGGGGGAACTGGGGGGGAATAGCGTGATCCTCCCACGCGCTACGTCCCCCTGGTGAAACTCCTCACTGTCAGGTGAAAAGAAGCGGCGTATGGGAGGAGGCATGTGGTAGTCTGCAGGCCCTCCCTGGATCAGCAGAGGGGGTGGAGCAGCCACCCGTATGGCTCGGAAGAGTGGGGTAATTGGCCGGATACAATTGGGGAGGAAAAAAAGGGGGAGGGGCGTAAAAGGTACGATGTTCTCTAAAACGAAACTACACAAATGAAGTGCAAGTACCTGAAAACGGCAATGAAGTGCAAGACCTGACTAAAAGTACTTAGGTACCACTCATCACGGCATTTCCTGTACCACGCCTTCCCACATTTGGCCCGTCAGTAAATCTTACCAGAACTTTCTCTCCTCTGTCTCCATTTTCAGTCGTGAGGTGACAGGTTGTCTTGACAGGTTGTGAATTAACCAGATTTCCCCTTTCTCCTCTTTCTCCTATCATCTCTCTCTTTCCAGTTCTCTCTCTCTCTATTTCTGAATATACACTATGTAAACTATAAAATGTCATTTCCCGGATGTAGCTTGACACCTGTCTTCTTTCGAGCGCCATTTTACTTGCTGAACTGAACGTTTGCAGAAGGCGGGTGCCTCTGCTCGTTTTGTCAAAGGGCAGGTTTCCAAATGAATGGCAAGCTAGCCAAAACTGTTGCATCTAAATCACCATTGCTCACACGGCGTTATACCGCAATTTACATTTCTATAAGCTGCCTCGGACATGTACGGCCATGGCCAGGGGCGTTTCCAGGATTTGAGGACATTCGGGGCTTAGCCTGCATTCTGTAGGGGGGTCTGGGGGGGGTCCTCCCCCGGAAATGTGTTTGATAAACAGGCGCTATTTGTATGCTTTTTATGCACTCTGGCACCTTATTTACATCCAAAGTACACGTCTTAATCACTGGAAAATTGAAATGTGTACCTCCAAAGCTGTTGTTTACCCTCCAGATTAATTGTGGTGTTAAAAATATTTGCAATTGTTAGTCATTAGAATGAACGAGTCGTTACCGCTTTAGTTCGTTTCATGGAAATTTGATTGATACACGGGAAAACCCCTGCTCAAGGACAATAAAAGTGTGCTGTGGGATCAGATGAGTATGGCCCGCTAGCTAAACGGCACCTACAGTCATGACGAAGAGGATTTCTCTCCCTCGTGACTGTAGGTGCCGAATCCAATCCATATCACAAATCAACTGGCAAGTTCAGCCATTACTGAGAGTCACTACAGTTCTTACCCTTCCTTCTCTTTTGGGAAAATCCAAAACGATCGAGATGTTTGTTTGTTTTTTTTCCTGCACGCTCCCGCCATTTCTCCTCTGCTCGCCTCTTCCCGCTTTAACTTGTGTCACGTGACTCGGCGCTGACCATCAGACCACTTACTCACACACTCACACACACACGGAGTTAGTTTAGAGACCTGCGTTTATTTCGACAGGCTGTTATGTCACTAAGACTATGGGACATTCACACACGTGACGGTTTTTGGCGGGCTTCACACAGGCTTCCGTTTAAAATTGGCGACTGGCGACGCCCACGGCCATGGCTAACTTTTCCATGTGCTATTCTCTCAGGAAACGTGTTGGACAACCTCAGTGCCATCTGATAGCTCACTTTGTAGGGTTTCCAAAGGCGAAGTGACATCTTCAATTTGTTCTGAAGTGCAAAAAAAAAGCCAAATGCGTTTAGGCCAACGATGAACTGACCCCACCAGCCAAGCAACCAACCAGCCATTCAGAGATCGATGTTCAACATGCGAAACAGGATTTCAACAGTTTAAAAAGGTTCACAAACAGGGCTGGACATGCGTGATTACCATCACAGTTTAAGGTATAACAGAGAAGTAGAGTCCCAAAGGAAATGATTTTAGAAAAGGAAAGGTTTCACATAAAATACTACACCTTTATTTTATACATATGTTCATCATACGCTTACGTTCTTGTGTCTTCCAATGCCGAGCCAGTGGTGTGCACAATAACAAAGCTGCTGACGAGCTCCCAGGAATGAAAACTGACGCGGCACATCACATGTAAAAGATGAGTGTGTATGAAATATCATGTTTCACGGGGCTCGAATGATCCTTTTGTGCGGTGTGTGATATGGTCTGGACCACATGGCACAATGAACCAGAAAAATGCCGCTATCACATCACTGACTACTGCAGTTTCCTAAACACCAGAGGGCGCTGTTTTTTTCTCTTAACATGAAATGTGACTCAGACCGAGACCCTGCTGCTGCAAAGGATCATTTCCTTACAAATATAAGATGAGTTATCACATTTAATTTACACTGAAGCGTTGACATTGTTTTCTCCACAACACAATACTGAAATGTCCCGCGAGTCCTTGGTGCGATGCTTCAGACCCCCAGAAAGAGGTCTTTGGTTGACATGGTCTGATCCGGCACCATTTCCGTGCTCAGTCTCTCCACAAATATTCACATTAATTTGATAAAAAGAACCTCACAAATAAGTTTTTATTTAATCCAACAAGTGTTTCATCTCCTACTGACACCCATACAAGCAACAGAACGCCTCCAGGGGGCGACAAACCTCACCCAACACATGACCAACAACCTCAAGATTCAGCTTTACAGTTATTTGGAATTTGTTTCGGTGTGCTCAAAGATAACGACAGTAAACATATAAACACACAATACATACAAGGAGTGTCCACAAAAACATACTGTTACAATTACAATGATTCAGTTAACGCAACCCACGTGGCCCCTGCCCTTAAAGTGACAAATCAAAGTGCATGTGCTTAAGGACTCTATACTTGCACAATCAGTGAAGCATTTCGGGTGCGGTTGCTGCAGGGTGAGCGCTATTATGGAAGCGAGATGTTCTGGTCTTAACGCTAGGGAGTCTTTTACCCGAAGGGAGGTGATTGAATAGGGGGTTGGCCGGGTGCGAGGAGTCCTCTGACATTTTAAAACCTTTCCGCTGAATGCGACTATAATTCAGAGAGGGTGAAGAGTTCACAGCCAGTTATTCGTGAAGCTGTGTGCACGACAGTGTTTTGCTGTAGAACTGCCATACTGTACAGTTTCTGAGAAAGTCAGCACACTTTCTATTCCAGCTCTGCACAGCTGCAACACTGCAACCCTTGAACCTTCGAACCTCCTAAGCCGCCTTAGAAAGAAGAGGCTTCGGTGAACTTTCTTCTGGATGGTGGTGAGGTTGTCCTCCCATTTCAGGGAGAAGATTGTTGTCCCGAGGAGTTGCAAATGATCCACTCTCTCTACCGTGGCCCACTTACTCAACTTTTTAAATTTAAACCTTAACTTTTTTCATCCACCGAAAACCACTTAAAGCAACCTGCCACAACTTTTAACGGCCAAATATTAACTTTTAATCGTTGTTAATCCTACTTGCTCAACATGCAACAACATTCAGCTCAGTGTGAGACCCTTCGCTAGGGCTTCTTCTAATGGCGACTGTGAATCCGGAAAGTACCCGCCCTCAGGCGCTAGGATTGGCCAGATCTACCTGTCAGTCAAGGCCTAACCCTAACCCTAACCCTAACCACGTTTGCTCGCTAACTGTTGGCCGTTAGCCACGTTTGCAACCAAGCTAACTGTGCCAACTTAACTGTGTGTGTACAGTAAACAAATATGTTTTTCCAAGGATGAATCCGGAAAGTTGACTGACAGGCAGATCTGGCCAACCCTAGCGCCTGAGGGCGGGAACTTTCCGGATTCATCCTAGGAAAAAAATATTGGTGGGCAGCGAACGTTAATATCGGACAGGAAGTGATGCATTTAACGCAACCTCCTGTTACCCTTAGAGGGTGTCAGCGGCCTGGTGGATACTAATGCTAATTTATCTGGTAATTTAACAGTTCATCTTTTCTTTTTTAATGTAGTTTATAAAGAAAACAAAAATATTATTTCTTTTCCACTCGTCTGTGTTGATCCACTGTATACGCTTGTTAGATGTCTGACGTTATATCAAGTGCGACTGCAGATCCAGGCTGCAACCGCGAAATCTGACCAGGGTGCCACTATTGTGGCGAGTCATCATATGAACTATTTAGTTATTTATTTTTGACCCCTCCCCTTTTTTCCTCAACAATTGAATCTGGCCAATTACCCACTCTTCCGAGTCGTCCAGGTCGCTGCTCCACCCCATCTGCCGATCCGGGGAGGGCTGCAGACTACCAAATGCCTCCTCCGATACATGTGGAGTCGCCAGCCGCTTCTTTTCACCTGACAGTGAGGAGTTTCATCAGGGGGGACGTAGCGCGTGGGATGCTCAAGCTATTCCCCCCAGTTCCCATCCCTCCTGAATAGGTGCCTCGACCGACCAGAGGAGGCGCTAGTGCAGCGACCAGGACACATACCCACATCCGGCTCCCCACCCGCAGACACGGCCAATTGTGTCTGTAGGGGCGCCCGACCAAGCCGGAGGTAACACGGGGATTCGAACTGGCGATCCCCGTGTTGGTAGGCAACGGAATAGACCGCTACGCTACCCGGACGCCCTATCACATGGACTTTTAAAGACAAATCTGAATTATGAGGTTTTCCTCCTCAGCAGAAGTGCCACGGGCCCGTGTAGGTCACACAAAGCGACCACTGGACTTCAAGTCTGGGCACAGCTTAGCCTCTAAGTCCTCGATCTTTATGGACTCCACGTCCTTGGAGCTGGTGATGCTGGCAGCACGTGTAATCCTGGTCAAGGTCTCCTCGTAGGGCGGTGGCAGGTAGACCATGAGGAAGACTCCGTCCGACGCATCGGAGCTAGTGCTGGTGTGGCGCTCGGCGTTACAGGTCAGGGACGAGAGGAACTCGGCGCTGCTCTCGGCGTCCTGGAGGTCGAGGGCGATGATGTTGGCCAGGCTTAACTTGCTGCGGCTGCACCGGTGACGGACCAGGACCAGCAGGAGCACCAGCGCCAGGACCGAGAGGACTGGGAGCACCACGTACAGCACTGGATCAAACTTCCTCTCCTCAGCTGGGTTCAGCTCCTCCCAGCCGTCGACCTGGAAGTGAACCCAAGCAAAGCAGGTGATCCTTAGAGGAACTGGCAGTTTTCAAGTGTTAGGGTAATGGTTAGGCATGGTTAGTCTCGGTCTTTTGGACCCCCCCCCCCCCACCCAAATAACAAATGGTGTTTTGTTCCGTTAGCGTTTCATGCAGTTTTCATGATGGCGAGATGCAATAAGTTTGAATAAAGTTGCAACAAAAAAAGTTCTGATCCCAAAAATCAATATTGACTCTGACTCTCAATTTAATCTCCATTAGTTGAAAGGCCCACATAATGCCCGACCCAGTGTCTGGTTTTCCACTGCAGAGATGCATGGAGGGTTAATTGGAAAGAGACTGAAAATCGCGCCACCTGTAACTCCTCAGAGCTCGACTTCCGCTGCTGGCGTGTCAAGATGAAACAAACAAAACGATAAAGGCGCCGCAGTGCGAACCGGAAGTCAAACTATCGCGGCTAAAAAAAACATGCACACGGTGAATGACGTCATCAAAAAGCCGCTCGGCGGTAACGCGTTTAAAATGGCGGTCATTCCGCAGCCCGCAGGGCTCCGAAGGCGGAAGCCTGGTGACGGTGAGGCTTAATCTCAGACCTTGTTCCGGTCAACACAATACAACACAATACAAAAAAAATACATAATTTATAGATTTACAATATATATGAAATATTATCACGCCAATACTTAGGACACTACATGCAGATTTAGCTATGATGATACTATGTAACCGGTTAATTTCTTGCCCGGTGCGGGATTCGATACGGGGTGTATGGCACCACAAGGCGACACCACTAACCGCTCGGCTAAAGAGTCAGACCCGTTAGCTAGGGGCTAACGTGTCTTATTAGTAGTTTACAATACTTTGTAACAGTATGCACCACTACTTACTGCGTCATACAGCAGTGCTGTAACAAATGTACTGCTACTACTATGACGGTATGTATAATGTACTGCTACTACTATGATGGTATGTATAATGTACTGCGGTATGAAGCCAGCTGGTAACACTGGAATTTATCCGCTAATTGCTGAGACATTAGTAAGGTTGGAGTTTGGGAAGATTTCCTGGAATCTAAATCTAAATAAGAATCTGCTTCCTATAACTCTTGTAACATATTTGGGCACATTGGTACTGGACAGAGTGGAGACAATTTCTGCACCCATGAGAACGTTTACCACAGTAGTACCATGGTACTACCTTGGTACAATTA